>NW_028186401.1:810874-890906 GCF_003343005.1 Rhea americana | reverse complement strand
ATTACAGTAATGTCTTCTAATTTTTTTTAATTATTTATTTCATCTTAACTTTAGCTGATCCCACTGTTAAGGACTTAATTGGAGGCTTCACTGCTTTGCATTACGCAGCCATGCATGGCCGAGCAAGGATTGCGCGCTTGATGTTGGAGTCTGAATATAGAAGTGACATTATTAATGCGAAAAGCAACGATGGTTGGACTCCCCTCCATGTAGCAGCTCACTACGGCAGAGACTCATTTGTCAGGCTCCTGTTGGAGTTCAAGGCTGAGGTTGATCCGCTCAGTGATAAAGGTACTACACCGCTTCAGCTGGCCATTATCCGAGAGAGGTCAAGCTGCGTGAAAATCCTTCTGGATCATAATGCCAACATCGACATTCAAAATGGTTTCCTGTTACGATACGCTGTGATCAAAAGCAATCACTCTTACTGCCGAATGTTCCTTCAGAGAGGGGCGGATACAAACTTGGGTCGCTTGGAAGATGGACAGACGCCCTTACACTTGTCTGCTCTTAGAGATGATGTGCTTTGTGCACAAATGTTGTATAATTATGGAGCAGACACTAACACAAGGAACTATGAAGGACAAACCCCACTGGCTGTTTCAATAAGTATTTCTGGAAGTAGCCGACCCTGTCTGGATTTCTTACAAGAAGTGACAAGTATGTATGTAAGAAAAGTTAATCACAGGACACAATGTCCTCTTAAAGCCTTCTTTGAGCTTAGTCCCAGAAAAAATGTTTTCTCTTTGCCCCTTGAGGCTTTTTAAATGCACTAGAAAGTTACTGGGAAAGCGAAGGGATAGTGATACCGGGAATCTCTTGCTATCCTGCTCAGCAAAGGTGCTAATGTTAAGTATATCTCGTTTAAATTTGTTTTGTTTAAATATCTACAGAAAGCAGTCATTTAAACAAAAAAAATGGAGTGTAAAATCTAGTTTTATTAATAGTCCTAGCACAARAGTTTGTGGTGTTGGGGGGGGGGTGGTTTAAGGGTCTTTTCCTTGTTAGTGCCATGCCAGTACTTTGCAGTTGGTGGCTATTTCGTCTGGCACTCTGACTAGAGCAAAAAAGACCTTTTGCTGCTTTATATACTCCCACATTCTCACCTTCTTTCCCCTCAATCCACACAACAAAATGGGCATTTTTTATTTGCACAACTTGTTGTGGGTTCATAGGCTGTGTAGCTTTGATTTTATTTTTGTTTATATCTCTGATACGAGAGAGAGTTGAACTTGTCTTTACTTCTGATATTTAAACAGCTGGGGGAATATAGGCTGTTAATGTTCAGTTTTGATTGTCACTTTCTGCTATATTAGGACTACTGAAAGTTTTTTTTTCTACTCTTTCAATATGCAATACTATAATAAAGTGCTTCATAGTTATAGTATTACTCAAAGCATTTAGGACTTGTTGATTAGCAGTTAGGAGTTTGCTAATTCAGGCATATTAAACTGGCCTGATAATGTATCATCCAACTAGAATTATCTTTGAATTTTAGAAAAGAACAGGGTATTTGGTACGTGCTTCCCCTCTTCCCCCATCCTTTTTTATTATTATTACTGTTTTTTTTAATGTGGTAAGTACCCTATATATTCTACAAAGAAAGTGAAATTTAATGAAGGGGGGTGGAGGGACGGACTGAGATCTGGCAGTAGCTGACACAAATAAGTATTTGGAATTTGATTCTTGTCTTCCTGCCTTGTGTTGTTATTTCTGCATATATCTGAAATCCAAAGAGAATTTTTTAACAGGGGAAACAGTAGGAAATACAAGCAACTAATTGGTTTTATATAATTTCCCCTACACCTTCTTATTCAAACATATTTCTTCCCACTTTTCTTTTGAGAGCTTCATATATAATAGCAAAGTCAAGGTTATTGGTCAATGATCTAATATCAAGACTTTAATATTTCGGTCTTAAAACTTAYCTGTAAAGCTGAAGAGTTAGATTGCTTCAGAGATTTTCTGCAGTATCTAAAGACTAATTCAGAAAGTTGGTATTCTAACTTATTTTTAGATCATGGATTCCGTATTTTAAGGGTTTAAAGTTATGATTTCACTGAAGTAATAAGTAAATTCTGCTAGATCTACAGAAACTTCTTTTGTAGATTAAATTTGTGGCCCGTATTATAATCTTGGAACTGTCCTGATTTTGTGCCGAAGGCTTATATTTCTGTGTGTGAAAGGAGGGAGAAGTGGGAAAGGAGGAATGTCTAACGCTGACAAAAACACTTTTGCTTTGCGATTCTGAGCAAAATTAATATTCATATACAATTTACAACAGCTATAAACAGCCTGCCCTTAGTATAAATCTCCAARTACTGTCTTCCACTGTTTTCATAATTAATCTTTCCAATAAGACAATGTAGGAGAAAGGACACGAGGGAAGAATCGGCTGGAATTCTCATAGCGGAGTTCCCAGCTAGCTCAGATGATATGCAGAGGAGCTTTGAAATCTTATACTGTGGCGCTCTAGGGGAGAAAGATATTTCTGAGTCTATTGCAACGTGTATTTACTGAAAAAACTTTTACAACACTTTTCTAGYGGTTGTCGCACTGGAATTATCTCTTGTGGTTGGTAACAGTGCCCTGGTTTTASGGCTAGAAAGGGAGTTTTTACTTTGTTTATTTGAGCGTTAGCYTAAATGCTTAATGTAGAAATCTGTAGCTGTAAGTTTTTGTATACGCATTCAGAGCTTAGAAAAGGTATCTTTGATAGTAAAACAGAAACCAGTATTTACTTGCAGTATTTTCATTTTTTTAGGCTTAACRTATGTAAGTTAGGAAAGGTATCAAACTGATACATACTCAAAAGAAAGCAGTTATGTGTTTCAGGTAAAAGAGAGAATATTTAGCAGTCTAAATATGTAAGATAAAGTTGCTGTTATTTTTATCCTCAAATAACGTATTTGTACAGTTTCAAGTCCACAAAAGCCAGCATATAGGGAGTGTTTTGCTTTAAAGCATTTGACTCCCTGGTAGATGCTGTAATGGGCAATAACCGCAATCTTAGYCAAGTCCCACGTTCTTCAGAACAGGCAAGAAACCAAACTCTCAGAAATGCTTAATACTGACTCCGTAAGTCTGTAAGAAGATTGGCACGTTTGAGATTTTGTTCTTTGACTCCGAGGGAAAGGAATGAAGTTAGTGTGTAGCTGCCTCTCAGTATTAAAGCATGAAGTTGGAAATTTTTAATCGTGAGTCTGCTGTTGACTCAGTGCGAGGCAGTCGCTCTCATCYGCCTCCCCCCCAACACAAAAAATGAGTACTGTTTCTCCATGAAATAGCAATATTGAAGATAAATGCTTAATGATTTTATTAATCATCTTCCTTTTCCCTTTCATGTGATATGGCTTATGCTTTCCCACTCAAAAGACACGTATTGATAACCACTGCAGTAGCTGAAATCGTCTAATGAAGAGTCATTTTGGAGCCCTTYCGTGTGACATTTCAGTCGTGCAAAGAAGCAGCGGCAATTCACTTGCTGCCTGGGCTGTCAGAGGCTTAAGACACGGGATGTAGACTTGCCTCTTCTGGGGTGTGAGTGAGTTAAGCTAGGAATAAATTAATATAAAATTAAAATACAGATGCACGTATATGTGTGAATATATTTATATATACATRACACTCACACATATACTTTGTTTGGTAATTAATATGTCTAAAGAATTGTATTTATGATTACAGTCCTGGATGGAATGGTTTAAGTTGAGTTTAAACAGGATTTGAGACTATTATAATAATAAAGAGATATTGTAGGTAGTAAAAATGTTAAGTATTAGGAAAATACTTTAAATTTAAAAACTTTAACATATTAAAAATCCAATTGTGATMTTGAAGAATCTTGAACCCTTGAATCCCTCCCCATAGCTTCATTTAATTTAATCACTGTTCAGGTAACTTAGCTGAGAAGAGAGCATGTAACTGGCTGTGCAAGGTGCTCCTCTGTGCAGAGGCAGATAACAAAGTAAATGGATATGGCCACGGTAGTGTAATACGGCGTGCATGTTAGCAGGCATCAGAGACAACTAACTATAGATCTGGAATGAGATCTGAAGGTCACCAAATGAGTAGGTAAATGAAATGCAGATATTTCATCTGCATTCAGTTTTGTATTTTCCATGGGGCAAATCATTGGCTTTGACAAGAGATTTTAATTTATGTTTAGAACATTTATAAAGTACTATCAAAGTGCAGAAAAAAATAGACAAAAGTCCAGTATGKAAACACATACACTTTCTTTGTCTTGTTGTTTGTGCTAAATAAGGATAACTTTTCACTAGGATTTCTTTMCTGGAAGAGCATTTTAAAAAGTTTAAGAATAGTTTAAGAATACAGAAATGTCATAACAAAATATGTAGCAATCTGTTTAATTCACTCTGGATAATTACTGAGAAAACAGTGTCTTCATATTTGCTATACTATACTATATTATAGAAGAAATTTACTGGAATTAGAAGTTTTGATTGTTTCCTTTGGTGCTGCTGGAAATATTGCACTGATAAATGTGATCTGCTTTGTYATCCAGTGGTATGCAGGGAATTAGTGAAAAACAGTTATTTTATAAATTTCATTTTATCTCAATCAGTGATGCACAAATGTTGGTTAAATCATGATTACTTTCTGCTGATTTCAGGTAACTGTTTTTTTAAAGACCAGTGTAGTTTTTGATACCTTACAAAATAAGTTGGTTCGAATTCTCTGTTTAGGGAACTGACTTCCCGATTCTTTTCTTTCAAGAAAAAGGGAAGATAACTTTCAAAGCTTGTCTGACTGTGACTGAGTCAGAATTGCCTGGCTAAACYGAATGTGATGCTTAAAGGTAGCTAGCAAAGCAAACTGCAGCTGACTGTGTTGAATCCTTTTTCTAGATGTGTAGAATARTCACTTCAAGAGGCCTATGTAAAATAAATTTTATATTATTGTATGTCAGGTATGGTGTTCCCCCCAGGTGAAAGGCACTATTTACACGTTTGGGCTGTACTCTGTTACAGTGTGAAAGTAGTGTAACACAATGTGACTTAAGCCTTTCTTTACATCTGCCTACCAGTTCAGCCACTTTACTACCTATCTCGTAAAAGTAGGTAAGCATTATGCTATTGAAGCTCTCTCTGAAACTGCTGTGTGAATTCAACGGAGACCAAATTTATAGATAAGTTGCGAAATATTAAAATCTGAATCAGGCATGTAGTTTATCACACTTAGATCTTAATTTTCTTGCCGAATACACCTATTATACCCAACGTTGTGCTTTACTGGCATTCTGCTTTTCCGTATGTAAATTTTCAGCCCAAAAACCACTCCTTGTTGGTGCATATTTTCTGTGCCAGAAATGGAAATTGAAGAGTTAAATTCCGGAGAATTATTTTTTCGAAGAGCAATGAAGAACAATTTGAAGTATTCTAGCAGAAGCATACTGAACACAAAATTAAGCCAGAACTGTGAAAACAGCTSGTATGGTAGGAGAAGCGGCCGCCTTCGAAGCGGCCCGGTCGGCGTGCGGCTGAGTCGCGCCCGAGTCGCGCTGCAGTCCGGCGCSGCGGCGGCCCCGGAGCTTGCAGCCTTCCGGCAGGACCCTGCTGGGTCGCGTAACGGCCTCCGCGTGTTTCGCGGCACGTTAGCCCGTGCTGTCGGCTTTCCGAATTTCCAGTCGATAAGTTAATYCTTTACATCGTGTGTGCGTGTGAGGTTACAACCCCTTCTTGAACGTCTCTCGTCTCCGTGACCCTTTTTACCCCCAAAACCAGCAAATTCTTAACTAACTTCGGTTGCTGGCAGCAGCTCAGTTCCCTCATGGTTCTAGAATTAAACTGGATTCATAGTTAGCTGCAGAGGAAACATTTATGCCCATGCTCTGGAGGAACTGAGCTGTCGCCAGCTGTAAGTCAGCCTGGTTTCAGTTGTTTTTCATGTTCCACAAAACTTCTATTTTTAAGTTTCCTTTGTAGCTGAAAAGAAGGTACTAAATGGTTTCTTGATGCTGTTTTCAGCTTTTCACAATTCCCAGAGGAATCAGAAGCTCAATTTAAGAAATACCGCTGTAAGCTGTTTCTAAAGAAATGTGTTAATATTGCAAAGAAAACTGTGGGCAGCTTCCCAAATGTAAAACTGACATTTCTTTTTTTTATTTTATAACTTTTTCAGAAGTTGCCTGTTCATGTGAATCCAATGACACTGCTTGWTAGCTTTTATAAGATTTTTTTTTTAAGTAGGTGGAAGAAAACACTGGGGAGAGGATTATCTAACAGCCTACAAATGCATTAATTCTAGTTGCTCTTACGCTTTCTCTTGGGTAGCAGAACMGGTTAGTTCATGATTTCTTTACTTGTGCAGATGTCCTCGTGTCTCCTGGTGGAAGACAGCGGTTGGGGGTTTCCCCCGCTGATTTGGATCCCTTCTCCTTAGGCAGGGTGAGGCCATCCTTAAGCATCTTCGTTTGCAGAGGGACTAGCTCTAATATTAGGCCTTAATGATCCTTAAAGATAAACTTGTTGGGTGAGCTCGAGTGCGGTGCTCTTGGGGATCGTGCCCGTGGAGGAGTTGTGCGAGTATTCCCACGTGCGCGTGTCCCTGTTCAGTAGTGTGCCCTGTGTAGAAAAACGGCGTGTTCCATCCAAAAGGTCTCTGGTAAGTGCAAACGACACAAATGCGTGGCAAGAATTATTAGCGTTTGTTAAAGAAGCCTAGTGTTTTTCAAGTTTTAATCGAAAATGCTCTGAACGGCATATCCTTTTGCACCGAGTATTCCCCTCGGTTCTCATCAGTCTGTTTGGCCTGAAGCCTGAGACGTGATTTCCTCAGATCTTGATCAGTAGGAAAAAAAATCTCCTAAAGACTGCGCTCCTGATGAATAAATAATATGCCAGAGGGAGATTCCAGTTGCATCCATCTAATTAGTGTTCAGCGGAGATGAAATGTAGTGGTACGGCATTCACAAAAATAAAAACTCGCAGTGATCCCGTTCTGTGCAAACTGGACTTGCCTTGTTTTGTAAGCGTCCCCTCTACAAAGCTGTCAGTGTTCCTGCCTTTACAGCTCTTACGTGCACATTTTAAAAGAAAAACTTGGCTGGTTTATTKTGTAGGATGACTGGAAATAAATTACTGCAATGTTCTACAGCAAAAATCAGGAATATTTTACTCTGTGATTTCTTTTTTCTTTTCTTTCTTTCTTTCTTTTTTTTTCTTAAGAGCTTTAAAGCTTACTGTTTACCTTGTCCCTTCCCAACTCGTGTAACTAATGCGTACAGATGTTAGTGAAATTTTGTGCTCTATTTAAACTGAGGCTTTTTTTTTTTAACTATATTAAAATTGAGCCTAGTAAATTATTGTAGGATATAATGAACAGTACCGTGGCTTCTAACTTCTGAAACTGAACCTGGGGCTTAAACAGAGACTAGCTCTGCTTGAAACAGCCTGTCTGTCTTTGCGGTAGAACAACAAACTGCCAAATAAGATCGCAGAAACTCTTAAAATTGAAAAAGGGGAAGGGATAAAGTAGTGAATGGAAATGCAAGGTTAACTGTAACAATTTCTTGCGGTTAAAACACATATTTCTCCTTGTTTTAGCAGAGAAGGCCAATCTGTTAAAAATAATAGGTGAAAAGTTTACTTTGTTTTTTAAGGAAATAATTGCTTTAAATTATTTAAGATTATTTAAGGAAAGAAGTCTGGGAAATTGTTTTGTGATCAGTTGAAGAACTGTTAGGAAAATGTTAGTTTTCATAAATATTTAAGTCTGCTGCTTGTAGGGAGAATAAAATTGAAAAGCAATAGTCCTCTTTATTTTATAATTTTTTTTYCCTCCAATAATTTCTTCTGTAAGGAAGAAACTTTTCTGTCACGTTTGGGAAACTATGCAAAAAGTGTTTTGGTGGGGCTTTATGCTTGCCATTATGGCACATGCCAAAGCTGTGGAAGACAAAAATGAAATATAGAGATCTCCTTTTCTGTTCCTGTAATTAGTACTTCTAATTCTTTTGATTATTGCTATAAAGCTTGCAAAATAAATATACTAAAACATCTAACTTGTTCATGTGAACACGTTAGCTAGCCTGCAGCCTTACAGCAACTGCAAGTATTTGCTGTTGTATTAGTAASTAGAGTTATATAAAAATCTGACAGTAAACTAACTGCTCCAGAATAAGAGCTTTGCAGTAATTTGGGTGTCCCTTTGATATTAGATAAGACATTTTTTTTAAAGGTGTTCAGTACTAGAACTATTTTTATGTTGCCATGTTGCACAATGGTGGTAATCTGGTCAATCTTGCCTTTTGTGCTTTATTTTCTTTTTTTAAATTTCTTTCTTCTGTAGCTTATTTGCTTAAACACCTTTCCAAACTTGTGATGCAGGATATAACCCAAAGTTGTTACTTCCTAATCGTTTTTAGACAGAACTTTATTCATCATTTAACTTGGCTTACTTTGCCAAGTTACTAATAACATTTTTCATTTGCCAAACTAAGGTTCACTGACATTGGTCTGTAATCCTTCATTTTTTTTTCTTTTTCATTCAGATGCAACCAAGAATGAGTAAGTGCTCTAGACACCGTTTCTAATAAATCACAAATGCATTAATAACCCTGGAATTTGCAAGGCATGACCTAAGACACTAACAGCCACTAGATGTAGCAACTGGTGCTTAACATTGGAAATGTCCATTGTTAGCACATTCCCAGGAAATATTTTTAGGCTTATCAGGGGAAAATGTCATACMTTTGATGATCGGGTCTTTTTGAATTAACCGATGACCAATTTCTTCTGGGTATTTTAAGTTGTTTGTTCTATTTTACTCCCACACAAAACATAGGCTGTTAATTGAAAGGCATTCATTTGTGAAACCAGAAATCATTGCCTCATAGCTGTGTTACGGTGTATTCTAGTACATAAAATATACATGCAGATTTATAGTCCTCTGTAACCTCTAACGCTGTCATTTGCAATTACCTTTAAAAAGGTGTTTCCCTATGAACCTTGTTTCCATTCACATTTGGAAGTGTCAGAACTATTTCTTTGTCATCATAAGATTCCTCTGTTTGATTTCTTACCAAAAGAAATGGTAGCTGTAGCTGCTCTGTTCTGCAGCTGAGACTTGAACTGAAACTTCTGAACTGTAAAGGTTCATTCCTTCCCGTGAAACAATTTTGGTAAGAAAAAAACAGCAGTGGACTAAGTAATTTATCATCAGTATTCAAAGTCACAATAGCATGGCGGAAGAATATATTTTAAAAGAATTTGACATTTAGATACTCTAGTGATTAAATATTATCAAAGTATTATAAGCTGATACGAAGGAAACTCARTTTTTCGTGCTGTTTAGTTTCAAATCTAATCTCATGCGTTACCTTTGCCAACTTACTGCAGATAATTATAGTGTTCAGGATAAATGCAAGTRTATACAGGTCTGTCCATCCATTTCTGTAGGAAAACCCACACAAGGGAAAAAGGGAACTCAGYATAGAGGGCATCTGAAACCACGACCCAGCGCCCAAAGTAGAAAACAGGAAGCAATTTCGTAATCTCTTCGCCCTAACCAGGATCGCCTAATCAACTCGTCGTGTCGCCGTCGCCTTCGGTGGTAGAAGGGCAGCGGCTTCCCGCGGGCAGCTCGGAGCCGGCGGGGCGGCTCGCCGGGGCCGGGCGCCGCGGGCAGCCCTCCCCTCGTCGCTCTGCCGCCCGCCGCGCCGAGAGCGCCGGGCTCCTCGCCGTGAACCCTGTGCGCGGCGGCGAAGCCGTTCGCTGTTGCAGCTCGGGAAATCGCGCTGGAAGCGGCCGCCTGAGTTACTTAAATTTACGTGTGTTTCGCCCACCTTTTTCAAGAAAGTGCTGGATTTGAACAGTCAGCTCAGTAAAATCTCTGTGCCTTCCTTTGCAAAAGCAAGCGCTGTCTTTTGCCTTTAATTGCACAGATAATCGATTGCAGCAACGTGGTCCGTCAGACACGGGTTATATTGATACCAGCCAAAGCGCCTGCATCGTTCATCGTGTCGTTTCCGCTCGCGCAGTCACCTGGYGACGTGACTGTTCAGGCCCATTTTTCAGGTTTAGACCTTGACACATGTAAGTCAGTGATCAAAATACTGAGTAGCGTACGCGCCGTGTGTTATCAGTGTCGCCTTCGTAGAGATACCGTAGGATGAGGTATCCTACGGTACCTCGTGCTTGAAGGCAGGCAGCTAGCTTGGTCCCACTTTTGGAGTGGCTTCCATAGGATGAGATTAGATAGACTGAAGCTTCAGCTTTGAAAAGAGGTACCAGGCGTGAGTGGCAGAAGGAGAACACTGTAAAGGTCTGTAAAGCCGTGACTGGCATGAGAACGGTTATTAATTAGGCCTCGTAACTCAGAAGAATGCGAGGCACTYGGTGAAGCCATCAGGAAGGAGATCTAAAATAAATACTGATACTTGGTAGTTTTCCAGCCAACGCCTCATTATATTGTGAAATTTGTTGCCACAGGATGTTTTGGATACTGAAAGTATGAATGGGTGCAAAGACCATCGGGCAGATTTGCKGAGGACATGCCATTAAAGACATTGATCTGCATGCAATCGCTGGCCTAGGGAGGCCCAAAGCTGCTGGTGCTGAAAGCAAGGGGGGTGTATTGAGACAGRATTTCTCAATATCTGTTGTTCGTGAGGGTTTTGTTTTTCCTTCTCTTTTTTTCTTTCTTTTTCCCCTCTTCCTTCCTTGGGATCCATTACTGGCTGCTTTTTGAGACGAGGCTAGATTAGCCTTTATTATGCTATGTTGCATGGGGGACCATTTTTGAAAGTGTTTGGCTTCTTAACAGTTTCCTCTTCAAGAGCTTGAAAGGGGCCTAGTTATTTTGAGAAACGCTTGCCAGAATTTCTCGAGTTCGACAAGGTTGTGGCTGCATCCAGAGTCCTGGTTTTTTCATTAGAAAGAGGGGACAGGGAAAGAAAAAATTAACGTAATCTTTAACTCTGCCATGTGATCCTCAGATGACTCTGGTGAGCCTTGCTCTCAAGGGACACCGCCTATTCCTCTTACAATTGATTGTAGAAATTTTTGCCTTAATGCTTTAAAAGGCAAGGCTGAGTTTGTTTTTTCTCACAAGGTGATAAAGGGATAGGAAAATACGTGTTGCTTCCTCCTGTGAATGTAATGAACATAACTCCTTACATGCGTAATGTCACTTTACACTGATGTTAGTAAAATTCTTTGCATATAAGTGTCAACATTTTTAGGATTCATCACTTGATTTTTTTGAATTATTGTTGGTTATTAAGTTACTAAGTTGTACCTGATTTTTTTAATTTTTCCCTTTCCTCTGCCTGTGCCCTTGCCCTCTTCCTCCAAGAAAGCAAAAAACATCTGTGATTTGAATAAGTAGATGCTCTCTTGAATTATGTTTTAAATGTGATCATTTTACTTTTGTGTGTTCCTTTTGTCTTTTCAGGACAGCCCAGAAACTTGCAAGATCTATGCCGAATTAAAATTCGTCAGTGTATAGGCCTTCAAAACCTAAAACTACTTGATGAACTACCCATTGCCAAGGTCATGAAAGACTACTTAAAACACAAATTTGATGATATCTGATATCCATGAAGAGAAGAACTCTGAGCAAGATTAGTTATATTCCAGATACTTAAGAGGCTTGTTGCCTTGCACAAAGTATATCCTATGCAAGTTCTGATTTTTCTGTGAAGTCAGAAGGCAGGTATACACTTCCTTGGGTTTTTTATACCACATGCTAGAAGGTCTTAATTTTTGGTTTCTTGGTCCAAGTTTACAAGGTCCAAGCTTTCTATACAATATTACATTTTAAAAATTGCTGTTGGTTTTTCTGTTTGTTTTCAAATTAAGTGTGCAGACTTGCAGTGGAGGTGGAAAATAGCCTTTCAAGGGAAGTGATTGGTTCGAATTGACATGCTGAGCAATTATTAAACTGAAAGTTTGGAAACCAAGGCACCGGTCCTACAAAAGGATACCTATAGGAAGATCTTCAGGGCCATGTTGCGTGTTGAGACTTGTAGCTGTAAGTCTCTGCCTGGCTGTATGTTTTTGCAGGATAGAGGGTAGAGTTGGTAATCAGCATGTCCTGAAGTACCACTGAAATATCATTTGGAAATTTAAAAAAGATTCAGGTAACCTATTCAATTCATAGGTGTAAGCATTGACTCTTTCTGTATTATTCTCTTCCAAATTACTGTAGTTTGGATGCTGATAAAATTCGGGCCCTCTGCTTTCCTGACATTCCCTGTAAAATGGGTGGCTGTTTGTAAGTCTGTTTTTAACAGTGACAGTACACTACACAGAGGCATAGCCTTTGTATTTTTTACATTAACTTAAGAGTACACAAATCTGGATTTTTGAAGCCAATGTGTTTTGTTTCTCATGCAGTGCCTCCTGTGCAATAATCTTTCTGATGTATTTTCCCTTTATGTGTGATTTTCCCCACACACACTATTCCTCATTTAGTCTGAGTACATTATTTGTAAGAATAGGAACTGCTGCCTCACTGTAGTGTTGATATGATATTGCTATAATGATGCAGCAATTGCTGTTCATTATTAATCCCCAAATTTCATGAATGTATAACCTGCTTTATTTCACTTTCAGTTGAAATTTATCTACGGGTTCTGGGATAAATTGTGTCCATTTAAAGAAAAAAAAAGAAAATAGAAAGAAAAAGAAAGAAAAAAAGAAATTGGCCTAACCCCTTTTACTTTAAAGGCAGTGATSATTTTTTTCCTGCAAAAGTTCAATTTGCTTCAGCTCAAAGGGTGGGAAGTGCATGTAACTTACTAATTTGCATCTTTTATGTGCACTAACAAGAAAAGTCCCATTCCTATTAAAATTTTAAGTTTTGTAAACATTAAGTGGCTTTCTATTAATCTGAAAGCAGCAACTGCAAGCAGTACCGGAATTTGGCTACTAAATGTGTTTTTCGTAATAGGTATTAAAAAGACCTGTTAAAGAGTTTTGTTTGCAATGATAAAAACACTACTCTTGCCATAAAAAAGAGTGGGCAAAAATCTGCAATTGTTTCATTCTCCTAATTCTTAAGGAATTGTTGATTGATCATAAGGTTCTTGCCAGTGTCTTCTACATTTGTTTTGCCATCCTGCTGGCTCGTAAAGAGCCTCTCTAGTATCAAGAGTGCTTTTGTACCAATTGTATCAATGGCAGTGGAGAGATGAAAGGAATAGTAGTGACTTTTAGTTTTAACACTGTCACTTTCAAAATATTTAATATTAGAATATGAAAAGGGGAAGCAAGAATACTCATATTATTTAACTTTCCTAGTTCCTTTTAATTTTTTACAACCCTATATTGCAGTTCCTCAAACACAAATCTTACCACGAATAATGGATGCACTGGAGCTGTGGCAAGCAAGGAGGATTCGCTCTTCCTATAGTGCCTGACGTYGCATCAGGTTTCCAAACAATAGTGATTTTGGAGATTTATGGCTCAGAGGATTGGTAATGGGATGTTGAACCTTTTTATTTCCAACCCATATTGGTTCAAGTCCTGCCTGCTTCAGCAGGGACCAGAAGTTAATGTCACAGCAGCACGTAGGAAGCCAATACGTCCGCTCCTAACGCTGTACAGCCCGTGCGTTGGCCACCCCTGGGCAGCAGAGCGCCCGTCTCTACAGTGCTTCCTCCAGACTGTRCGTGCGGTGGTGGCACCGTAGAGGCAGCAAACAGAGCGTGGGTAGGGTGTGTGAGAGCGTGCGTGCCTGATGGTATCTGTCAGCTTTTGTAGAAGCAGGAAGGATCAACCTTTAAGATCTTTGAACCTCGACAGTACTGAGGCATGATGACAAAAGTGAAGAATTGACTGGCAAGTTTTAAGCCTGAGTCTTCAGTTTGGTGAAATGAAATCAGAACCTTAACATTGTGGGTTTTTTTTTTTTTTTTTTTTTTTTTTTTTTTTTTAATCCTTATTGTTCACTACATTTGTAAGTTGGTCTAAACCAATGTCCTTCCCCACTGAATTTTTACAGTAATATTTTCTAAGGTAATCTAGAGTATATTTTAGTTGCAACCTATATTAAGGAAAATTATTTGTTCTGTCTGTTGCTGTGACTGAAGAAAATTATGGAAGACCTTGTTGGTAACAAAAATACTATTTAACGAAGAAAAGTGTAATTCCATTATTTATTGTTTGAGGTTTGTTTTTTGGATATTTCTTTTGAGTGACTGACATCTAAAGGGAGCACACACAGATTTCAGGCCAGTAAAACGCTGTTCTTTTAAATTCATTTTTATCCCGTCCTCTTTTCCCTTCCCTAAGGCGGGGGGAAGCCCTCATCCTTTCTTACGAAGCTAAACCATCTCTTGTAGTTGGTTTCTCCAACCTTGATTCAGCAAAGCACTACAGCACGCGTGTAGCTCTGAACTGTTGGCTGTTCTGAGTTACCCGCGTGCTCGAGGGAGTGAAGTGCAAGAGCRTATTCATCATTAATCCTACCCGAACTTCAGTAATGGGGAATTTGGTCGTTTTCTTTGTTTTAAAAATCGTGCACAAATACTTTGGAAAACAAACTGAACTTTTTTTTGTTTGGACGAGAATGTAGAATGATAAGTGCATAATATAAATTTGTTATGTAGCCTAGTTCCATTACCTTAAAATTCACAGTTGGATACTTGTAATAAACCTTAAAAATTGGCAAATACACCAAAGAAACAATATGAGTAAAAGACTCTGATCATTAACAAACTGCAAACCTCATCCTTTAAAACAAAGCAGAAAGTTTTTGTAAATATTTATGTTTATAAATGTACAGCAGAGTAAGAGTGTTTTTTAGATTATTTAATTACCATATTTCTAAACTATTTACATTATAGATAATACTTGTTAGTTTGAAAAGCTCTTGAGTGTTTTTTGTTTTTTGGGATTTTTTTTAAATTCATTATCACCCATGCTTGGAATAACTCTGACTTCCTTGGGATCATGTGGAAAATTTAGTTTTCTGGCTCTAGTTGGCAATARTAGGAGACCACATCTGGACAGACTTGTCGGACGCGTGCCCTGAAGCAAAGAGAATATGTAGCRTGTCACCAGGGTGGACCCGGACTAGATGAATAATTTTGGATCCCAACTCTCTCAGTAAAATCTGTCCAGAGCCTAGAATGCAATTGCGACAAGAGCAATTTACAACCTGCCCACAAATCTCGCTTCCACGCAACTCTGTTATCAATATCATACTGTATTTTGTTCTTCCTTTGTAATGTAAGTTTTTGCTTTGGGTCAATTTGAAACTTAAAGAAAAAAAAAAGTTAAATCTGGTTAAAACCTTTTTTTTGGTTTACATTCTGTTTATTTCTGATGTGATGTTTTAATAACATAATACCACTTTACACACTTTCTCTCAACGTTTGTCTGTCTCTTCTACTCCTTCTCCCTTCTCCAGTGCTTTGACTCTGGTAACACAGTCGGTACACAAATTTTCCACCCTGCATAGGATTTCACATGTCTCGTGAATTGGAACGGGATTTGTACCAGTGCATCAGGGAATAAAACTCCATCTTAGAGCTGGCCTGCAGAAGGGAGGGAACAAACTAGTCTTTCGCTGTGAATAGTTTTTTTCCCTGTTTGGGTTCCAGTACAGCCCCTGTAAGGTCTAAAAGGTATACTCTTCCTTCTCAAGTTCCTATGCTGAATGAAATAGCAAAAGTGGACCAAATAGAGGTCAGATATTGTAGATAAGTCTGCTTTGTGTCCATTTACTAATGCTAAAGTGGAATAAGGAGGGGATATATCTGAATATTCCTGGCACACAAGTGGGATCTGGAAGCAAGCGTTTTCAGTCTTGAGAGCAATGTACAAGCAAAAATTGCAATAAGTTTTTGCACCTCCAAAAGTTGGAGAGGAAGGAAACTGGAATAAAGACTTGACTTGCTGCTAAAAGGTAGTGAAAAAGATGTTTTCTGTTGCCCAGGAGCAAAGAATTCAAGCATCGTTGGGTATACGTAAGTTGTACGAGACAACAGTTGTGTTTAGAACTGTTGATCATAGTTACCATCAGACTGACCAGGCTTTGACTAGTGTATTTACTAAATGCTGTGTTAAAGACGTTGTTCCTGTTTATGTATCATATTTCCTGCTTGCGTGTTCACTTGTTAAGTTTAAAACAATTAATGGCTGATGTTCTTACTTAAAAAAACTGATTTACAAACTGTTGACAAATGAGAYTATATATAGAATATACGGTATTTCCATATATTAGTATAAGTGTAAGAAAGTGTACTTACTCTATATGACATTACTTTTTTTAAACCATTTTTTAAACTTCGAAGCAAAAGCAGTGGAGCCAATGAGAATGCGCTAAGACCGTGGAGCTGAGTTCTGCTCTACCTATGTCGCATGTTTTCCCAAACAGCCTGGGCTGAAGCATTTAACTTTTTTGCTGTAGTGTGTGTACCTGTCTGCTGTCTGGCTCTCTCTTTCCTTGTTTTTTCTTTCTTTCTTTTTCTTTTTCTTTTTTTTTTTTTTTGTGACTGCCGCAATCCCAAAGGCTTTTATACTTTTCTTTGAAACTAAAGTATTCAAAGGCTGAAGTTTATTCTTTTTCCATATTATTAGCATATTTGAATCTTTTCTTCATAATTCTACTTCTTGACCTATCATGTTAACCAAAGTAAAATTCAACATGTAATTTAATCTCATGAAAATAAGAAACAAACCAGCCATATACACTACYGCATGAAACCATGCTACCACGAGTTGCTCAGGCAGTACGTTCCCCAGGGATCCACAACGTGCAGCTGGAACAGCAGAAAAGTTGAGATCGAAAGCTGCATTGACTTTTATTGGGAAATCTCCAGCTGTCTCCTGAAGAAATCTGAACTCCAGCTGTTTCCTCTGCATCTGGGATCCCCAGTGCTGCTGAGTGCTGTTTGTGAGGTCTCAGGTAAGTTTTGAACACTGTTACAGTCAAGGTTTGTCCTCATGTTTGCAAGAGGGACATTTGAAACATCTGCTTCTGTAGGTACTTTCACAAGTGTACGGGAGGAAGTATTGCTGTGCCTTCTCTTAATTTGCCCACTTTTTCCTTGTAATGGAGTCTGTGTAGTCTTACAGCAAGTGTCCTTGAGAGGTACAAGTGCTACAGAGAGTATTTCCCAGTTTTTTTGACTTGATCTGTTGCAGTGTTCTGGAGATCCCGCTGGGTCCATGAAATATTTCTAGAAGGTCTGGGAAAGGTAAATGAAAAACAAGTTTATATTCAGTAGGTTATACAAGAATATGTKCTTTTAAGAGAAAATTAAAGCCTGRAAACTACCRATAAACAGCAAAGAGCATCTCTTTGTTATTTTTTAAGCAGTTTTCTTCTTTATTTACAGGCCACAGAACTGACCATAACTCCTCTGTTCTGGCTTGAAAAAAGTAGTATTCATTTGCAGTCTTAAGTGTTCACCAGGTATATCAAAAGATCACCTCCAGTTCCGTTACTTTCATTAACTCCTAGTTACCTGTATAGCACTAAATTATGTGCTCGTTCTTGACTTATACCATTGTAACTTCACTGAAACTGGTTGTTATTCACCATTTAATCTAGTATGAAAGAGCAAATTATTAATATAAGRAGCTTTCAGTCTGGCTTCTTGCTTTATGGCCTAATAAGGAAAGTATTTTGTAAAAGTATTCACAAAACCCTTTGTGAAGGAGCCCTATGAGATGTTCTGTAGTTAGGTCATATTTGTAAGCTAGAAATAGGTAAATTTTTTTTTCTAGAACCGTGGCCTATTTTTGTAATGTGATAGAGTTGCTGCTTAAATCCTTTGAGTTGATAACAAACTTTTAATTTTGTTTGTTCTGTATTTTGATAAACTTAATATATTTGCTTATTTTACAATACAGCAGATTAGTTAAAGTAGGTCTGAAGCAAAATGTAAACTAATTTTATTTTTAAAACCTCATTAATTTTAAACCATTACAGATTACGATATGTGGAATTTTTGTTTTGAGGGGTTTTTGCTCATTCAACTGCTAAATTCTTCAGTGTAACATCAGGGTCTTCTGCCTGTTGCTGAATACATGCTTAGCTTTGTGTGTTTTAGGTTCCCTTGTCTGTTATTATCTGACTATAGTGTTTCCAYGGCTTGTGGAGGTTTAGGTTCAGTTCCCTCCTGTGCTTGCCTTTAAACTTGGAGAGAGCCCAGCTGCTGGGCAAGGGGTACTGAAATGTGCCTGGCGAGCCATACCTGCCCTGAGCAATTCAACTACAGATCCATCCTCTGGCTATCTGGATATTGCTCATCCTATAATGGCAAACTGTTCTCAGGAAGTAAAAACAAATAGTTTTCAGATAGCGATCGGTATGAAAATAGAATGACGCAGATGTTTAGTAGGAGAAAGAAGTTAAGATGAAAGAGAGGATCTGTTGCTTTTAGAGAACTATTTGGTATGTGGTTTGTTGGGCTAAGAAGTCTGAATGTCCTTAATATAGAATGATCTGTGTGAGTGCTTGAGTGATCCTTCGCTAATTTGTGAGCTATTTAATGGTCAGTGAGACAGAAAAAAATCATTCTATTTTCTGATGGTTCAAGCACCCTCCTGATGAGTGGGGGCTTTAGTTTCAGGTTCCTGCTCTCTATCAAGCAAAGTAATTAAGGCTAGGGATTTGAACTAATGTTCCCACCTTTCAGTGCTGTGATTACAGGGGTTTAAAGGTGTGTATGTGTGAGAAAGAAAGGAAAGGGCGGGGGGGGAACCTCCAGCCCTCATACAGCTACTCTGAATGACTTTTCAGAGTCAGCTTCAGAGTCTACCCTACTGGGTGGAGCTCGCCCTCGTGTCTTTTGCCTATGTGAACGGAGGACTGGCTTTGTCCCTGCTTACCTCTCTTCTACCTGGAGAAGATGATCATTCAAGCCTTTTCTGGTGCCATGAGCATTTTACCTAAAGCTCTGGTGGTATTTGTATTCATGAGCACCCACCTGCCTCCAGCTGTAGCCTTTGATATCATTGCTGACCACCTCTTCCTCTTCACAACCTCACCTCCACGCTAGTTCACTGAAGAGGACAGGSAACAAGGCCTCCCTCTGTCAGAAGGAGACCAGCCTAGCAGGTGGATTGAATTTTTGGGATCATATGGTGACACTCAGAAGGTACCACGCCTAGAGCTTGGTAGTGCTCAGATCCACGAAGGACATGCTGGTGCTCTGTTGTCAGCCATCACTTCTGGGGAAGCTGCTGGGAATGATCCCCTCTGTTCCTTGCGGCTCCACAATTGGTTCCCTTTTTGGAAGGAATAATCCGTGCAGGCAGCTGGAAGAGGGTGAAGTTCATGGATGAAGACTATATGATCAGAAGAAAAGGATGCAGTGAAAGCAAGTACAAAACAAATGCTATTTGTGATTTGTAGAGCAGGACTGTGAAGGGGAAGTAGTGTAGTCTCTTAAAAACGTTAGAAATTRTTGTCTGGCAACTGCACCCACCTTTTCTGCATCAAAGGAATGTGTCATTGCCACGACTCGGGGATGCTGTGGATGCACTGTGTCAGTCTTAGTGCTGCCCCCTCCATCCTTCGCTCACCTCCAGGACGTTAGCTTCCTACTCTGTCGGCCTGTTCTGAGCCATTTCCTCACAACCTGAAGTGTGAGAGTAGCTTGAAAAGAAAAGGTGGTGAGGAAGAGAAGACGSTAAGGATGATAATTAAGGTGGCAGTGATTAATTGTAATTTGCACCTAAACTGGTGGTTGGTGGAAAAGTCACAGCKTTGTCACAGCACAACGGGGTTTGCTATTGATCTAATGTTAGCGTAAGTGAAAAGTCTTACATGGTTCTAGTTTTCATGATACTGCTAATGGCTTTTACATGCTTTGATTTTTATTTTAATCTGATTGCCTGGCTGAAGAATTCATACTTCTTAATATATAAACCCAAAATATCTTACTCTGCRTTTTTGTTGACTTTGGTGCCAATGTTCCAGCCCAGTGGAATGCCAGATCGCTGAATTATCTTCTGCTATGAACACATTTAACAACTTGCTTCTTGTCACAGCCAGTTACTATTTTAATGGATCAGACTGACTAAGAGCACAACGAAATCTTGCAGTGACATATCTGCAGTATTAGTACTATATCTCCTGCTTTTAATTTGTTCTTATCCACAGCAATGAAATTCACTATTTTACGAGTCTCATCAGTTGTTATCAATTAATTTTAGAAAACACTTTGCATTGAACAATCCCAAGTAAGATTTCTTGGAAAGATGATCTAGATATGGGCACTATCAGTTGCATCTGATAAATGGATTCAGATAACCTCTGTTGGTAATAGAGTCTTTGGGTTTCCTTGTTATTTTTCCTTCTCAAGCATGAGGACCAACACTGATTATTTTGCCAGAATTTCCTAAAGTTGTTTGAGGGAAAAGTCTACCATTTTTGAACAAAGAAACATTTTGCTGAATTTGAATTGCTTTCACAGCTCATTGGTCTTCCTTCTGTCCTGTTAGAAGGACAACTTCTAATGAGAGCAGACCCCTTGTTTTATAGGGCATTTTTAATAGCCATTACACTCTGCCCAGTTGTTCAGTGTCTTATCTCTAGTACTTCATTAAATTGTAGTTATCTTGTCAATAAAGTGACTTTTTTTTATCAGATGCATATAGCAAAACAGTTATTAGTTACTCAAAGCCAGCAAGTTCAGCTGTATATAAGAATGTATTTCCTGTGCTTTATAAACGCTTATATAATCTGTTATGCAGGCTCAGCTGTTCTTAATTCTAATGTGATTCATACTGTGCTTAGAAGCTGACATTCTTGGCTTGTCAGAAACACTAATATATATTAGTGCTGTATCTACTGAAAATTGCCATTCATTTTTTGCAGTGCTTTAAATTGCAGTTCTTATATTGTAGGATTCCTTATCGAGGAACACAGCATTGTTTGCTTTTAATTTCTCTCTTCCTCCGTCCTGGGAAGCCAAAAAAATTAGATTATACTTTTTTTTTCTTTTGACTTGCATAGTTTTCCATTCTAGTGAATTATGCTATGCAAAACTATATTCCTCAGTGAGAATTTGGTTGTCACTGTTGAGCCACACGTGGACTGTATACCACGTTGTACTGCATTTGTACTCCGCATTATAAACACTCTTTGCCTGCGTGTGGCTTGGCGTCAGAAAGCATACCTCACCTGCAAGTCGGAGTAATTACTTCCTCCGGCAAGAGTGCCGTGTTTAAAATTCTCAGGCCTTTCTGCTATGGACAGAACTGTTGCGTAGGCAGGAACCCTGTTCTAAAACTCCAAAGATGCAGCTAAACTGCCTGGCCGAGGGACAGACGTTGTTGAAGACACAAGCAACCCTCTAGCCTGTGCCTCGCTCCTGTGTCTTAAGTGGTGCTTGCCTTGGAATTCGTATCTTGACGGCGTTACTGGCTCTTACATGTGTGGATAGTCTTTTTTGTTCGTTTGTTTTCTCTGTTCCTTTTACAGTCAGTCCTGCTCCAGGGCTGTCTGGCTTAGGATATCGATTGTTTATTCCACATCCTGCTATTCCTTGCTCTGTTGGCACAACAGCAGGCTGGCCTCTTAGGTGGGAATTGCAGAGGTGAGCATGGCAGGTAAGACAGGCTAGCGGCTTGAATAGAGAAGGATATTCTTCAGAACAGAAGCTAACATGGTCTTGATTCTTAAGAGAGCGCCAAAAGTGTCTTAGAAGAGTTGAGCTCAGTGGGACAGATCTTTATTATTGCAGTGGGTCATGGGAGATCAGAAGGTAAATTCAGACTTCAGCTCCCATCTACCTAAGCCAAATAATTTATCTCAACAACTGGATGAAACCATATCTTCAGGAAGAAGCTTGAATGTACCTTAAAGGTCCTTATGATGGCAAATCAAAACTCTCTACTGTTCAGCCACTTCTGTTTAATCGCCCTACTGCTGAGACGTCGAAGTCTTTGTTTCCATCTGAATCTTTCTCATTTCAGCTGGGAAGTAACAAATGTTGCTGCATTTCTGAAGCCTTTTCATCTCACTCATGATATCGCTTTCATGTATAATCACTGGGGTAGTAAATAATTACTATTCAGACTTCCACTTTATAAGTAGAATGAGGTTTAAAGAGATTCTCTTCCACTCCCTGYGTTGTTTTTGATGCTGTCAAGTTTTCCCACGTGCTCTTCAGCAAACACTTGCGTTGCGCAGACCTACCAAATCCTTACTGAAGCTGTCTGATTCTGAACAGGGCTTCAGTAAAAGCGAGCCTTCCTTGCAGGATTCTCCTGCTTGTGAAGCAATGAAGCAGCGATGTCAATTGGCTGCCCAGAGAAGAGAGTGGCGGTTTGGTAGGGTTTGGGGTTTGTTTGCTTGGTTGTTTTCTCCAGCTTATCTTACTTGGAGCCCTTGAGGTTCTGTTGAGCTAGCAGAGCGCTCCTGTGGGCTGCAGGCATGGAAGTTGCCCTAATTACTCATTCCTAAAATTGTTTTTCCTTGTATAAGAGCCACACTTAGAGTTGGTGTTGGAAGAAACGGTGTCACCAAAGTACGTAGGTGTACCAAAATTTACCTCACATGTAAGTACTGTCTTTATCCACACAGAGGAAAAGGCACAGCTCATTTTCGGAGCCTAATCTTGTTTCCTGTCCTTATCTCTTTCCTCCTCTACCTCTGTTTCCAAAATACGTTATAGCTAACAGTTCTGTTTGCTACTTGCTGCAGAGTACTTGAAGACCAAGAGACGCACACAAATTGTTTTAATTTTTAGTTCAGCTCGAATTTTTTTTACACACAATCAACTATTCTACCGCAAAAAAGCTACTTCGAATTGACATCTTATGTATATTTGTTCTGTATACTCTTAAGAAACTTAGATTTTTATTACAGAGTGTAAATGAAGTCCAGATACGACTGCACAGCCTGTTATGGTTCTCTGTTTAGTGTGGCCTCTTGTTGACTCATCTGTCTTACCAGAACATAATGCAGCATAGATACTTATTATTTTAAGTAGCATTTATTCTCAAAGTAGCTAGTTGCAGCTGCCTTTTATTCCTGCAGTGCACAGATGTGAGGTTACAGTACGGTTCTTCCCCAGAATGATGTATTGCTATCGTGACCTTGACTTCTGCTCTTATGGAGGTTCATAGTCATAAAAATCACTTTGTTCAAGAGCAGTGGCTGTAACAAATAAGCTTAGCTAAACCATCACTTTTTCACTTTTACTGATTTCACTCTTCTGCTTTATGACAGAGGTTAATACAGAGAATTAGATTTCAGTGACATTGTTTAAACCTCTTTGTCCTGGCCTAATTAAACACAGTGCTTTAAAGATGATTCATATTGCTTGACACTCTTGCGTCTAAATACTGTTTCATTTACTTTGTGGCTGAAATAAGTCTAGACTAGAAATTCAAATTAACCTTCCTTTCAGTAATTAACTGACAGACTCTTTCATTTTTGTTTTTTAGAACTTTTATTAGAAAGCACTATATTTTTCCAATATTTAGTACCATGATAGCCAGATCCTACTAGATTTCCAAAAGGTTTCTTAAAGGAAAGACTTCAAAAGCCTTCAGAGCAATACCTATCTATAAGGTTTCAGTGCAGAACATCATCATTACCTGCTATAGAGTGGCACCAAAGAGTTTTGGAGCTCCAGAAAAGGCTTGGAGGGGGTGTTTTGTCCTCTCTGTACAAAAAAGAACTGGAATAGGCAAATGTATCTAAATAGATGTTTGCTTCTGTGCCATTTGTCTATGCATCAAAGTTTTCTTGCAATAACTAACTTTTCCTCTTTGCTTGAACTATTAACAATTTAATATTTTAGGAAGTCCCTAAGATACATATTGTCTTTATTTTCTATCATCAGGCTCAACATATATGCYGTTGGTAACTTCCAAAGTTTATAACACTCCCCCGCCCCCCGAAAAGCTCTTTCCACCAACCTTTTCTGAAACCCTAGCCCACCTCACTCCTGCYGCTCCTAGACTGTAGAGTAAATGCCCTCTTTGACGTGTCGCCCAAAACGCGTCATGACTTCACCCAAGCTGTGTGCCAATGACAAGATRGTAGGACCCAGGACTCTTCCTGTGCATCCGACGTTTTGGTCCTGGGATCTGCTGTGCTGTACCCCAACGAAAACGCTTAAGGGAGAGGGGAGCAGGACTGCACCATACGTTTCTCCCATTATAGGACAGCCACGGTCTTGTGAGACATTCTGGTTTTGTCAGGTCAGTCAACAAGAAGACACCAAGATGAACGTTTTCTGCCTTAGCATAAATACTTTTGCCTAAGCTACGGGGAATTACTTGCTTTTGTGTAAGTTTTGTGTACTGCCTCTTCCAGAAGGTGTGGTGTGACTAATGAAGGCAGGGGTGAAAGACGCTGCAGTTTCCCTTCCTCCTCCTGGCAGGTTTTACYGATACRTGGGGTGCATTAGGAAGAGTGTTGCTAGCAAGTCAAGGGAGGTGATCCTGCCCCTCTVCTCAGCCCTGGGGAGGCCTCATCTCGAG
This sequence comes from Rhea americana, assembly GCF_003343005.1. Lineage (NCBI taxonomy): Eukaryota > Metazoa > Chordata > Aves > Rheiformes > Rheidae > Rhea > Rhea americana. The sequence goes on along the minus strand of NW_028186401.1, from coordinate 866,481 downwards.
TACTGYGTCCAGTTCTGGGCTCCCCAGGACAGCAGAGACATGGAGCTACTGGAGAGAGTCCAGYGKAGGGCTACGAAGATGRTCAGAGGGCTGGAGCACCTGCCCTGTGAGGAACGGCTGCRAGAGCTGGGCCTCTTCAGCCTGGGGAAGGGAAGACTGAGGGGGGATCTGATCAATGTGTACAAGTACCTGAAGGGAGGGTGTCAAGGGGATGGGGACAAACTCTTTTCAGTACTCCCRTGTGACAGGACAAGAGGCAATGGGCAGAAATTGAACCACAGAAGTTCCACCTGAACGTGAGGGGGAATTTCTTCACTGTGAGAGTGATGGAGCACTGGACCAGGTTGCCCAGAGAGGTTGTGGAGTCTCCTTCTCTGGAGATAGCCAAGGCCTGCCTGGACGCAACCCTGTCTAACATGCTCTAGGTGACCATGCTGAGCGGGGAGGTTGGACTAGATGATCTCCAGAGGTCCCTTCCAACCTTACTGATTCTATGATTCTATGGTATGAAGAACACGTTACTTCCCGGGGGTTCGTTGCTATTTCTGCTTGTGGGCTTTTCACAGCACTGAGGTCAGGAAGATGCCAAGATAAAGGATGACTAGTGTGAATCTGCTCCCCCTTTTGGAAGGAATAACTCTCTTTCCTGATTATATTTTCCTTCCCATCCTTTGGAAAATTTGACTCAGAAATCCATCACAAAGGAAGCAAGTTCGTTTGAATTTCTATTGAACCTTGAAAACCCACGGGTTTTTTTGTTTGTTTTTTTTTCTTTTTGGAGGCTTTCAACACTGGCCTTTAACAAGAACAGAAGACAAAACTAAAAGTCCAGTTGAAATATTCCTGAATGTCAGTGGCTTACCCTTGGCTCTTGAAATGAGACCATTACTCGGTCTTGGGGGTGTGCTGTGTGATCCGAGTCCTTGATAGTCTTAATGCTAAGAATATGTACCATACAATTACTGTTAGTTAATTAAAAAAAAAAAATGCCAGCAGAAGTTTCCTTTGCTGTATTTGGAAGTAGGAGGAGAAGAGGCTGAATGTGCTCACTTATTTCCCTCTCCTTTTACAAAATTTCTGATGTTGTAAGTAAAAATTTCTGTACTCAGCCTTCATTTTTGACAGCGGTTAGGTAGTAATCATGTGTGTTCAGAAATACTGCTGTTCTTCTTCGAGGCGGTGGAGGTAAASAAAGGATGTACAGGGAAGGTAGTGCTTCCTTGAGCTGAAAAATCTTTGTTGTCCTTAATACGAGGCTTTAACTCGAATCGGGTGGCTGCAAGCTGAGCAGCGCCGCTCGCCGCTCGCACGTGTACCGGTGCGAGCGCAAAGGCCCTGCACGCCGCAGACCTCGCGTGGAGGAGCCCCGCTTTCCTCASCCTTCCCGTCCCCCCGACAAACCCTTCGTCGGAAGGGCTGGAGATGAAAAGCCGCTTCTGCTTCCTGCCCCTGGTTCGGCCGCTTTCGGGCGCCGCGCCGCGCCGGGCGGGCTGCCTGGCTGCGCGCTCTTGCACTGGTTACTCCAACTTGGCTCCCCCTAAGTCACTCTGCTGAACTCTAGCTGGTAGCAACGCCTCCTGTTCAGGTAACACAACTCACGACAGACCTGGCGGGTCTTTATTTTGTCTGTCTTGATTGATTGCCTTGCTGTCTTGAAAGAGAAGTTTTAAAGAACAACCTAATGTGGCCGTAAAAGAGGTCTGCTTTATTTTGGACATGAGTTATAGGGGCCTGAGACCCAATTTTCAACAGCAAGTTAATTCTCTGAAGTTTCGAAAACCCCTCAGAGGTCAGGCTGTTGAGTCACTTTGGTAAATCAAGTTTTCATGGTAGCTGTGCATCTAYTGAACTGTAGACTTTTTAAAAATATGTTCTTAATATTCGAGAGATAGTCATGCTGAATAGGTCTACTTCGTATYGCATAGTACTTGGTTGTGTATTTTTTGAATTTTAATGGTTCTCAGAATAACAAGTGGAGATAGGAAGGCGGATAATGAAAATAAAATGAGGCTACAGCTTCATGAATGCTTACTTTTTTACGTCAGTGTTGATTTTTTTTTTTTTTTTTTCTCTACAGCTAAAAACTGATAAGGAACTTTTGTACTTGCTCCTAACTTTATGCCAGTCGGACTTCTCAAATCCGAACACTCGCGTTCTCCACTCGCAGTAGCTTGCTTACGCGGCCCCAGATGCGACCCCCCTACTCCCGAAAACACTCCGTTTCRTTAAAAAGCCGGAGAGCGGGGGAGGATGAATTTAGTGGCTGAGAGGGGCAGGGAGGACGAGGGATGAGTGGGCTCAGGCTGTGCCCGACTCACTGAATTTTGCTGCTTCGTCTGCAAGGAGGATAAAAACGTCCATGCCTGGTAGGAGCATTTAAAGCTGCATAATCCCCGAAATAAAGCAGGCTTTTAGCGAGCAGCCTGGTTTAATTTGGTCGCTTGCATGTTCAATGCTGCCGTCCAGCTCCTGTAACTTAGGGCCGTGTATTTACAGCGGTCACTTGAATTCTCAGGGTTTTCCCCTCAAACGACCTCAATTTTTTATTGACGCTTTCTAGCAGCTTTGGAATAGAGGCGTAGCAGTTAATGAGTTGTTGCCTGCCTAGGTCTGCTCTGGGCAGTTATTCGTGCCCCCTCTTTTTGTAATAGCAGAATTAAAGGGTGCGTTAAAAAGACTGAGGAGCGACAAATGAAGCAACGAGCAAACAAATCGTGTTTGTATGCAAATAGAAAAACCCTGGACAAGATGTGCGGTGTTCTGGAACCTGGCGCCTCTCTCCAAGCTTTCCAGACTTCAGCCCCCTTGATGCGCCCGTGCTGGGGCTTTATGCCGGAGCCTGSTAAGTCTCCCGTTGGCACCAGGAGCTTTGGATGGGATCCTGTCTGCTCTCGAGTCTGAGACGGGAGAGATCTGAGATGCTATCAGCTGCGCAGATTTCACAAGGATCTTCTCTGTATTATGAAGACTTTTTTTTTTTTCTCTGTTGCAAATAAAACTAAGTCACAAGAGCCAAAGAATAGACCAGTTTTAGAAACTATTGAGTTGTTTTCTGTGTCAGCCACTGTCTTGATTTAGTGACCTCAGTAGCTGCAAACGTTGAGCCTTTACTGCCTGCGTGGAAGAGCCAGCCACTCTAGCCAGAACTGGAAGAGATTAACAATGTTTGTGGCTTCTGGCAAAAAAAGAGGACAGGAAGCATGTTGACCAGCGTGTCAAAGCTCCGTTTCCTCGTACCGAGTATATGAATCTGCGGGGCTCAAACCAAAGTTATCCCTTGCAACTGAGAACGAGGTGATTTCGATCCCTCTTCCCYTTCCCTCGCGCCTGCAGTGTCTGGTGTAAGCTGTGAGAGCTGTGGGTAATCCCTCCCGTTCTTCAGCAGCGGGGGCAGGCTGGAGAGCTTCCAAGGAATGTCCCATYGGTGCTGTTACCTTTTTATTGTGAGGAATTGCAAGGTGCTATGGTGTTGGAGAGAATTAATGAAATTTTTGTTGGTTTTATATGGCTTTTGAGTTATTTAAATGACTCGCTGTTGCTGTGCATTGTAGGATAGGCAGATCAGGATCTCAAGSGATCGCCTAAATTTGGCTATTTTTCCTTGAGCTAGATAAGCAGGAAGGATAGTCTCTAATGGGAGGAGCGGGAGAAGAGGAGTGAGGAGACATGTGGCATGTGCAACCTGGAAAACTTGTCTATGAGCTTGACTTGACTCCATCCAGGGAAGGAAGCTGATGCTAATGGCTCTGCATGAGATAACAAATTATACCCAAGCATGTGTTTTTTGTATTCACTACACTATGTCATCGGGGGTGGGGAAACAGGATGTATAGTATGTGCTTATTGCCAGAGCCTCAGGAGACCTACCCAGATGCTGAAAAAAGGTAAGGAAGAGAAGCTGGAGATAAAGGGGAGAGACCTCCAGGATGGGACTGCAAAAGTTGATCCAGAAGAGGAGTYGCTATGTTTTGCTCTCAGTCACACCAGCTGGCTTCAGGTGGCAGGGGAGGCTTCCAGATAAGCTGCGGACAGTAGGAGCGTAAATGTGGAATTTGTTCCAAAAGGGTGAACTAAAAAGCTGAAGGATGCAGTACACCATAAATACTTAAAGATTTCCTTAAAACAGCTGCTGGCTAGATYGCCCTAACGTGAGCTTGAGGTGTGGTGTGAAACACGGTGCTAGTCTGCTGTTTGTTGGTAGTTGTGCAGTGCTCTTAGACAGGACGCTTAAAGAAACACCCTCGCGAGCGCGTTGCCGTATGGAACCGTGTGCTTGAGACGCTTCTAATCCACGTGGTTAGCTGTCAGAGGCTGCTYCAGTGACTGATGTAACTCTGTACGCTTGATCAGTGTGTGCTGGGAGCATCTGGTTTTGAATGCACTATCCCACCTCGAGCCTTCCCCGCAGGCTCTCCCGGGGCTTTTCTCCTCTTCTGGGTAGCCTCTCTGTGGAAAGTGTCAGTGGTTTCAGGCTGAGCCAGGTTTAGATTCACCAGCCCTACCGACCCACTTGGGTTGCCTAGTAACACTCCGAAATTATGYTTTATTTTAATTTAATCTCCAGTGCTGCTAAAACCAGAGTTCAGGATCTGTTCCGCTGCCTGAGTGTGTAATGCTTTTTTGCTGTGCAGGGCACGCACACACGCGTGTGCACACATGTGCACGAGTGTGGGCGTAAGAAGCAACATTTGGGAGGCTTCTGCACTACTCCCTGTGTTGTGGAGTATTTGCAAGGATACAGATGCTGCTGCTATTGCTAGGTAAGGAAAGCCTGGAACATTCAGAGGTGCTGGAGTTACTGTGCGGAATGAGATGTTATCTACATTTTTCTTCCCTTGCCAATAAAATCTAACCCATGAGATAAGTTAGAAACCTGTTCCCTGCTCTGTCACTGGCTTGTTTTGATGTCCTTGCCTTTCTCATAACTGAATTTTTGGAAGGCAGTTGCKTTTTTGCAAAACTTGTTGGCATAAACTTCTCAGATGCATGAAAGTTCACGTACTGGAAAATGCCTACAGCTTTAATTTAYTGCTCATTATTCAGGCCACAGGAGGATGTGAAAGTGAGCTTTGCAAAATGCACAGTCAGTAAGAAAGCTGTTGTAAGTGTGTTACAGGGCTTGCACTGCGTCTCCCAGGTCTTTGCTGTAGAAATCCTGAGCTGTGCTTGTTATAGCAAGGTCACAGTTGTGATGTTCTAGGCGTTTGGACAGGGCAGGGGTGGTAGGGGGAGAGATGCTCCATTTCGGTTTCACTTAAATAGTTCTGAGAAGAAGAAACAGTCTCCAAACTTCTACTTTTCTCCCCAAACCRTGCCTAAAATAAGCTCAGCAGAGCTGTGACTAGCAGCTGTTTATGCAATGAAGCTCTTGTTGCAACTGATTTACTGAAATTCTGCTGCGGACGCGTTGACCCAATCGATCAAGCGTGTGCAGAAGGGTTGCACCCCGCGGGAAGGGCGATGCTCACCCTTCCTCTGCTGTGGGGAAAGCGGAGATCATCTGTAGGGGAAAACAAAAAGTTGATGGCTTCAGCGAAATACTCGAACGTCAGAAGTGTATCCAAACTATCGTAACCTCTTGGGTCGGTCTGCCGATGCTGGAATCAAATGGGCGGACAAAAGAGTAAATCAATAAGGGTTGTGAAGCTTGGGACGATGGGCAGTGCCGTGCAGCTGACAGATAATGAGATGATATCATCCGTTTCCTGGAAAATGAGCCGACTCTGGCCAAAGCATTCCAGACCCCGAGCACTTAAGCAAGCTCAAATTCTTGGAGGATTTTGAATAGAGATTTCAGTAGTGCAGGTGTAACGTGACTAAGAATGAATAACCTCACAGCAAGATATGACTCAAGATCGAGATTTCTGGTAACTTTTCTGTAGGCAACAGTAAAAATTACAGGCAAGGAAGGTGTGTGTGTGGGGGGGGTAAGAGTTCTGGTCAAGATTTGAAGACAGTTTTAAACGTAGAGTCAGTAATGTCTTTAATGTTTGTGGCTTTGGGAGTGGAGAACATTAATATCTGGGCTGTATTACTGTCAAATACACAAATATTTAGGTTTAGATATTTTTTCCCCCACAAGAAGACTTATCGTGAGTATTAAAACACTCAAAAATTCAGAAGGAGGGGGAACGTTAAGCAGCAGACTAGGTGGAACGTGCACGCCTGAGGAAAGGCTCCGTGGCTCAGCTTTTGGCAAGAGCGGCTCCCGCGTTTTGTGTAACAAGGGACAGGATTCTGGCGACTGGGTTCAGTTTTCTTCTGTTGAGTTTATGATGTCTCCAGCCATGCATAATACATGTGCAGAGTCCTTGTGAGAGAGGCCCGGGATTAATACTGGAAAGCAGTAAAAAGCTTTCTGGATATTACAGACAACTTGAAAGACCAAGAGGGACTTTACTCACCGGTTACTTGACATTAGATTTGAAGCAGAAACTGGACAGGGAATTTGTGTATCTATGTCTTTGGAAAGATGTGCAAGGAAAATGCACAGCAAGGAATCGTTATTGACTGGTGTGGGGAGGAGGAAGTGCTCTAGCATCTAGACAAGGAGCCTCACGAATAGGCACACCTGGATCATGGGCCGAAGCAGATGTTCCCGTAAAGGCAAGTGGTTTTGAACCCCTGTTGAAAGAGCAGAGGGGAAAAAATAAGAGGATTATAAAGATTAAAAAAAATACGTTATTTCAATGTAAATGAAGATAGCTACAGGTGGGTCTAGTGATACATCCACTTCTTTCCACCRTACTATAGCCAGGGTTATACATGCTTGATCCAGCCACTCAAATCAAAACACTATGAAGTTGTCGAAGACAGGAGCCTCCTGTTCAGACTGTTAGTAGGTGATTGTGTTTAGGAGGATCTTTAGAAGAAAGAAATGTCTCATCCTACTAGTATTCTGTGCTTAGCATTTGGCAAGTGCGAGCTAATCTTATTCACCCATGTAAGATCTGCTGGTTCTTGGTGTTGGCTGTTTTGAGTTAGTGTTCACAGRTTGTTTCCTGTGAGTGGACTTGTGGGTGGAGGAAAGGGAAGATGGAGAGTGTGTTGGGACTAAGTACAAGTCATATTGTTTACTAGGGAAAAAACTGATACCATCTTGAAAGCAAAGCCACATGATCCATATCGTGCATAGGAATCTTCTAAATGTCAAAAGAAACGAATCCCAAAGCGCAAGAAGCTGCATATAAGAGAATCCTAGTGGTATATTTAGCAGGTAGCACCCCTTGGCCCCACACGCTCCTCCCTCCTGTAGCCTTCATTATCCCCAAATAGCTGTACTGTCACTTAAAATCTCAGGCTGTGTGGTTTTCCTTTACCAGAACTCAGAGATACGAGCTGGTGTCATGCTTTTATTGCATGAGGTAGAAACAAGAATGGAGGTGGGAATGGAAGAGAGGACTGAGGAAGATGAGTCAGGAAATGGTGGCAAAAGCTYTGGAGAGGATGAAAGTATGTAATAGTCATAGTGCCCTAAAACTGATTCAAAAGAAAAAAGGTCTGGAATCATATGCTGAATGTGTAAATATGTTGTTGAAAACTATAGATCAACAGAACCTGCAATGAAATGGCATCATTAGAGAACACAACTGCTGAACGCAGAGCGCCATAGAAAGAGCTGGTATTTGTTGGCAGAGTCCAAAGTGGACAAAAATGATGGACAGTGGAGCATAAAACTCTAAAGCTCTTAATTTTTCATGTCAGGTAATGACTTAATACAGTTAAATGACCTTGTAAAGGAGGAAAAATGTCGCTTTTTTTAAAAAAGAACTCTATTCTGAAAAGCAGTTCAGGTCTGTATGTGGCTCTTAATTGCAGGACAGCATCTTAATTTTTCATGTCAGGTAATGACTTAATACAGTTAAATGACCTTGTAAAGGAGGAAAAATGTCGCTTTTTTTAAAAAAGACTCTATTCTGAAAAGCAGTTCAGGTCTGTATGTGGCTCTTAATTGCAGGACAGCATCTTTGAAACAATCTACATTGCTTTCTAAAACTTCAAGTAGAAAGCCAAGAACCAGACCACCTGATTACGTGGCTGTAATAGTGTTTTTTTCTTTTAAGAGGTGTTTCAAATTCTTACACATCATTGAAAAAATGAAACAGCATATGTGTTAGAGAGCTGAGGTGAAGCCGACGCAGATTTCAGACTGTGCAAGTATGTGCAACGGTATAATACTGGCAGGAAAGCCCTGTCTGTGGAAATGATCCTTGATCTTATAAGGTGGTTGGCAACCAAAAAGTGGATCTGCAAGAGGCTCCCTTCAAAGGAGGGGGGAAAGGAGTATACTCTGAGCCTCAAACGGCAGAGGGCTCTGGAAGATCCGAGGAAGGGCAGGAGTGGGCTGATCGGGACCGTGTCGGGACTGAATTTCCTAAGAGCTATGAAAATGGGTTACACACATCCTGTTCCCTTCCTCAGAAGCTCCTCTCTGGTTAATTTGTCTCTTCTTCACTCATAACTGACCCATYTCACTTGGACACTGACAGTAGCTGGTTGTTTCTTAGAGGAAAAATAAGAACAGGGCATGCATCACCTTCTCTGACTTGTTTAATTTGTGGTTTAGGGACTTTCTGGCCCAGAGGTTGCATCTCCCTCCCAGTGCTGCAACAGCCTCAACAGATCTTTCTCCCATTACTTTCTGGACTCCTTTTTGAATCTACATATAATTTGTCATCCAAAACATCCCATGGCAGTGAGTTCCATAACGTAATGAATGTTGTGCAGGAAAACATACTTTCCTTTTCTGCCTGATTATTTCACTGGTTTTCCCCTAATTTTTGTGGTGCGAGAGGATGAGCTGTTCCCTRTTCATCTTTTTCATTCAGTTCATGGGTTTAGTTGCCTTCGTGCTTCACCTTCAGTTCCAGACCGGGTCCGCGTGGTCTTCCCTTCGCGCGGAGGCCGTTCTTTACCSCTTGTCATCCTTTTACAAGCCGTTTGTGCAAGGAGTGAGGACGGGAAAGGCCGAGAGCTGAGCTTCTCTCTCGCTGTACGGCAAGCACATGGTAAAGCCCGTCGGCGCTGCCGAACCGGTAGCAACCGTCAGGAGATGGGCGCAGGCACCAGGAAGGTGGGGAGAGGAGCGGGGACCTCCAGCCTCGGCACAAATAGCGGGGTAGCGGAGGCACCGCGGCCGAGCGGAGAACAAGTGGCACAGCTCGTGGGGAAGGGTTGGCAGCAGGGCTGGCTGAAGGTGACTTTAACAGCGATTTGGGGACCTGGCTGTGACTTTTAATAGTCAGTTTTGTCGAACCGCCTCCAGCGTAGCCCTGCACCCGTTCAAGTGAGCAACACGCAGCACGCTGATCAGATGGGAAGTACTGAAGAGGCGCGAATGCCCGTGAGCAGCTATTGGAAGCAGACTGTTCTGGTAATTAATATGCTCGAGTCTTCTTTTTCTTTTTTTTCCTCTCCATCAGATATAATCAGCCAGTAARGTCGCTACATTGAGATATTTCCCAGAATCTAGGGGCTTCCTTCCTCCTTCTGCTCTTTCAAGCATTACTGCCTCTCTTCCAGTGCGGTCGTTCGTCCTGCTGYGGTTGAGGTTTAATGGGAAGGGTCTGGGTGATTTAATCTCCCCACCCTCATAGCTCGGAAGGCTACATYGGAGGGCAGGACCTCTTCTAAATTTCTGCAGACTCGAAGAAATTCATGAGTACCGCAGCAGTTTCTGACAAACTAAGTGCTTGTCGGGCTGAAATTCTTGTTTTGTGACATAAACAAGAAAGATGCACGTACCCGGAGCAAGGAGTGAAGCTCGGAACATAGCGTTCCGGGATGTCCAGTCCGGTTCCTGGATGTCCACTTCAGCTGACAGAAGCGTAGTGGCAGAAAGCAGTGTTTGCAGCTTCAAGGAGCCTTAAAAACAAAACAAAGAAACAACTATCAGTTTTGGATCCCTTACCTAAGAGATGAAGGCCCCCCACCCCTAAAAAAAAAGGGGGGGGGGGAGAGGGGAAAAATGATCATATCCCAGTTCCAGCTGTTAATAGCAAGAGCAACACCAGTTGGAGCTGCAGCATAGAAGAATTTTAGGTACTATTTTGGAAAGGAAGAGGATAGAATATCGGACATCTTGATTTTTCCACTATCTAATGGAGCATGTTTCTCCTGCCCACAAGCGTGTGAGATGCCACCTYGTGCTTGCTGAAGGGATGCTCTGTTACACAGGCAGAGCTGCACGAGCGGCTTGAACTTTCCGAGCTGATCTGAGCTGTTAAGCTTTGATTTACATAACTGGGAGACTTGACAGTTGCTTCTGCCCTGTGATTAACGACGAAATCCATTTGTTGTCTTATATATAAGCACTATAGCCCACCCGTGCATTAAACCAGGCACCAGTTTCTACAGCACGACACAGATACCAGACCAATTTCTTGTTTGTATAATAAACGGGTTGCAAACGCCAGTGTTGCTACCATRGTGCAAAGGAAATGAAATACGGTCATGAAACGGCAACCTCTTTAAATGTTTGGTTTGAGAATACAACACAGGATGTAATTTTTACCTAGAGCAGCTGTGTTTGGCTTTGTTTTCAAGTGTGTACATTGGTACAGGCTGCTGCTAGGTGGCTGCCCAAGCGCGCGCTTTGCAGGAAGACTACTCCTAAGAGCTAGTTCGGTTCATATTCCTACTACTCTGAGGCATCGTTATCACATCTTAAAATCTGTAATTTATGCCTCATTAAGAATATATGAAAAACCATAATTCCAGTAACTTGATTTACAGAATTTCTTTATGCCCCCACCGCCCTTTCCTTGAGGGACATTCCATGCAACTTGGGTTAAAAGCTCTCTTCAGCTACTGTTTGTAAACACTGCAGCCTCGTCCGGCGTCCCTTCGCCAGTGCACGCTTCCTCCCCCGAATGCGCTGTCTGGAATAAGCCTACGCAAAGAGCTGCTCTGGCTTGCTTTAGTATTTTGAGGCCAGGCAAGAGTGTTTTTTTTTTTTTTTTTTTTTTTTTTTTTTTTTTTTTTTTTTTTTTTTTTTTTTTGCACTTTCTTTGGGATGTTCTAGCTGGAGACTCCTACGGAACGGGCCAGGTCTGGATGTGAAAGTCCGGTGCACAAGGCAGTCAGGTAGCGTTTTCCTCGTGACACCTTGCGAAGGATCCGGGTGCCGTCTGAAGCTCCGTTCCACCGTTACGGGTGCAGGAGCGTATTTCGTTGTCYGGAAGCTATTGAACTTCTTTGCTCATCTGCAGTTCCCAAGATTTCTYTATGCGAGTTCATCCTTGCTACGACCCTGTGCAGCTTCCCCTTATCAGCCGGGAAGCGCTCCGCTCCCGCGTTCTACTGCGTGGGACGAAGGTCGACTTCAGCATAGCAGCGTAGCAAGGAATTAGGGCATCGCCTCTGACAGTGCAGTGTTGTGTCCCGTTTTGGCATAAAGGATTTTTTGTGCTGGAGTACACATTATCATATCCTTTTAATAAATGCAAGCGTATAGTACTATCATTTATCACAAAAAGATGYGACGGTAAAGGCACATTGTTACCTCTGAACTCAAGCATCTTAACGAACTATGACTTTTCTGTCTTCGCTGACAGCAGTTACCTCTAAAGTCTACAGAGATAATATGGCCAGGAAAATACCCAAACCACTGCTTTTATTCTTCTTCATCAAATTTGGATTTCTAGTCTCTAATTCCCCCAAAATGATTTTGTTTGGCAGCTTAGTAGAATCCATATTTCTAGTTTTATTGTGTATTTTTCCTAACACAAGCCGTCAGGTTTGAAACTTTTCAAAACTTTGCATTACTGGAGCAAATCCGGGTATGTATTTGTGGACGAGTGTCTTGTTGCAAGTACAGCTTGGGGTAAGCGAGCAGTGGGACCCACCCAGGTCCTCGGGAGGTTTGTACCGAGACGCCTGGGCTGCCGTCTCTTTGCCGCTGGTGCGAYGCACGAGAGCTTCCCCTTGCTGCTGGAGCTGAAACCCGCTCCGTGCTCGTGCCTGCTCTGCGCACGTGTCCCTGCCCGGGGAGGGACGTGTCCCCGTCCCTCCCTTACACTGCTCCTGCAGCTACGTAGTGAGYCCATGGCTGGAAACCTTTTTATTAATTTATTTATTTATTTATTCCCAGGAATCATCATCTTTTCTTACTGCAGGTTTCTCTGCCGGGCAAACATGTTCCCAAATAGATTTCTAGATCTCTGAAACCATGACTTAACTTGAGTTTTGAATCCTGAGTGCTGTATCTTCAGGGCCAGCTCAGCAATATCATTTACCAGACTCACAATGAGATTAAAAAAATGTTCTTTGCACTTCATACAAGTGCATTAATGATAGTTTCACTTAGTGATGAGGTCTCGTTGCTGTTTCACTCAATAGCACCATCATTTCCCTCTACCCCTCACCATTCCAGCTGTTCCACTTAAAACGTTAAAGCTCTCTAATTAGCTCAGACTTCCATTTTTTCCCCCCTTGGTTCTTCCAAATGCATTTGTAAAGGTATATTGCTAATGATAAAATTTGTTGTTGTCTGGCAGCCTCTTGCAGAACCAGCGCTGCGCTCCTTTCCTGCATCCGGTGTTGGATACTTTCAATACTATAAGGCATTCTGGCATATTTGAGCTTTCCTTAGCTTCGGAGAAGGTGATCATGGAAGTGATGTTAACTCATACAGCAGGCTACTACATACTGGGATACATAMGAGAGAGAGTTTACTTAATAGAGGAAAAAAAACCCCATGTCATTATTCCCTCGAGATATTAAAACCTARCTCAGAGATGATGATATATTTAGAAAGCAAACTACTCCCTTTCTACTATCATCAGTGAATGGGGCTTTTTTTCCCTGTCAATATCCTGTATAATTTAGGAGTGAAAGCACCTGTCTTCTCAACCAGATGTGCAATGCACTGGTGCATGACTGACTGAAACGCCGGCCCCGGAATTCCCTCCTGCCGAGTTATTTCTTTGCTATTTACCTGCGATCGGACTTCATAGTGTTTGTTATAGACCTGGTGAGACTGAAAAGCGTTAGGAAAACTTGGTCTTGGAGCAAGTGACCACAGYGATGTAGGTGTATGTGTGTACAAACCTAGACGGTCTCAGATGTCTTCAACTAGAGGTTTCTAAGCACCAACAAGAGGAGCAGGGAAAGGGCTTGATACAAAACAGTAAGGGCTTTATTTCAGTTTAGAAGTTGGAAGAGGAATATGAAACATGAGCTGATTAGCTGGGTCTCAAATACTTGAAGATCTAGCTTTTGTCTTCACAATAGTTAGTCATGATATTAGCTTGACAGGGCCAGCCTTGGTGACAGCCAAGGGGCCATACGTTTCTTGAAATAATTAAGAAAAAATATCTCACACATGGCTTCTCCCTGAGAATGCAGCCTTATCAGGTTTCAATTTTATTTTGGTTTTGTTCTGCATTATGGCTTGTTCGTCCCTGCTCGTTGGGGCTGGCTGTGGGGGTTGTGGCAGGAGGAAGTGGAAGGGGAGAAGTGGAGAAAGACACCAGGGTACGCTTCATTACTTTTGGAAAAGTAAGCATGCCTTGCAGACAAACAACCACTCGATACGTTTTCCTCACCACGCATGATCGTAGCTCAAAATGAAGATTATATTAACAGCAGATCTGATCAAATGGATCTCTCTTGTACGCTCACGTTGCYGATACTTCAATGGTCAGTATTACAGGAACATAATAGAGTATTACAGYATTACAGGTCACTTCAGAAGGACCTCATGTGATGGAGGTGCAGGAACTGAGGAGGATTTTTATCCTCTGAAACAGTGAGAATTGCCTTTCAGCAGAATAAGCAAGGTAGCTTCCAGTCAATGGCAGGTAGAGGCAAAGCTATTCCCCTTGCCGCTTCCTTCTCCTRTTCCAAAGGCACTGGGAATTTTGGCAGATAGCTCATGAAACCAGGAGCCAAGGCATCAAAACTGCTCAGGTCTCCATAGGAATGCCCAGGAATTCCTGATGCAGAGTAAAATAGAGAGAAAAAAAAYATATTGTTTAAAAAAAAATAAAAAAATGCACATGCTGATCGAAGGCAGCCTTTCCATATAACACATCATCTAGATCATCTAGTACTAGCGACAAGGATGGGATCTGTCCTTCCTTTTTGCATCTTGGTTTGGAGTCTGAACAAAAACAAATTTCTGTTTACTTTGAGGCTTGAAAAAACGTATTTAATATTTTCCCCTCAACTCAGACTTCATTCTGTCTGTTAGACTTCATGGAAGATTAAGCTTGCAGAAGCTGGTCAGCAACTTAAGTTCCCTCAAGGTGATGTTTTGTGAGAGATTCAAGTTGATAAAAATGCCAAAAGGGATGGTTTCACTTTCCTYCTTTATTCCAGTCACCAGTTTCCTCTCTCTCTTGTGCCAGTGCTAAGCTCCTGTATCCACATGCTCATCAGAAGACTGGTTAGTACTAGGCTTAATTTTCGGTTGGATTAACCCCATGAGAGTTGGTGCTGGCTGAAGGGGGAGATGCCAGGGAGGCGGGAGATCTGCCCGTTTTGTCAGCAGCCACTATTAGACAATATTTAAATTAATGTGGGGCTCCAGCTGTAGTCCCAGCGAAAGTCAACACCACCTTGGCATTTACAAAAGTRTTATTCGAGGAAAGAACCTGCTGGATTGGTGTCCTAGAAAAAAAAATGAAGCTCTTCTCCAGCTTTTTAAAGATTTAGTGAAATTGTTGTTCAGTAAGAGAGCCACCAGTGCTCGGTCTGGGAATGCCACCTTTCAGGAGGAAACTCAGGACTCCAGCCCCTGGAAGAGCATCGTTTAGGACATAGTCAAGTGCCTGGATAACCACTGCAGTGCTCTAAGTGACCCATGTTAGATAAGCAGTGCAATGCTTTAAGGTCTGTATGACTTCTAGATCTGTGGGACCATTAAAGCATCACTGGGGTGAAGGGCAATGTTCAAAGGTACAAAATTTTCCAGGACACTAGAAATGTTTTAACATGCTTCAGTAGTGCATCAGCAGTGCATCAGTAAAGAAGCTATGGAGCTGAATAATTAGGTCCTTATTTAACGTCTTCAAGATACTTGAAAGAGTTATTCCTTAGATACCTTGAAAGTTAACACATGGAAATGATTGGTTACATCATTTCRTAGTAGCTACCAAAACCTCGCAGCAGCCTCTGACTTAGTAGCTAGAGAAGGTCATGGGACACTTGCCTCTTGGCATGCAGTTCAGATTTTATTTTTTTATTGTTGTTCAGGGGAAATAAGATAGAGGGACTGTTGCAGGGAAATGTGGTAGCACAGATATAACAATATATCTAGAAGCGCTCACTAGATACAAATGCTTAGCTTCAAAACAAACAAAAAACCCCAAATACAAACATCTCTTCATGCTGTCTGTTGTAGCTTAGTAATTCTTTTTTAGGTCTGAATTTTAAATTGTAATATTTAGATGTATAGAATAATTGGCTTGAGATTTACCCGGATGTTTTGGAGCTTAATGTAGTGATCAGTTGACCATTACATACGAAATGCAGAGTATTTAGTAATATGCAATATCATCCGTAGGTTCTGTGCTGTTGAACCTGTATATTTTTGCTGTTTTATAGCCTCGTATCCTGCTTCCTAAATGTGCAGAAATCCAAGGAAGTTGGATTGTTTAGCTCTGGCTTGTTCAGCTGATGACGCGTCTTCCCTCCGAAAGACAGAAGTTGATACCCCATCTTGCAGTGTTAGTCAAATGATCCACTGCTGTAAGTTAACGCATTTCCACTGAAACGTATGGCTTTGACCACTGCTCTGATGAATGCCTTTCAGCACGACTTCCCTGGAGAMACGGCCAGCACCTCCTTGGCTCACTGGAGAACCTCCTGGTGTACAGATACTTAAGAAGTTGGTCATATTGCTGCCCTGATGCCTCGGTCTGCCATATTGCAGAATGACCCTGTCATTAATCTGATTTTCTTGGGTCTTCACTGTGACAACAAGAAGTTGGGCTGAAACAGAAAGCAACATAATGCTGTTCTGGAGCAGAGCTGAGGACAAGGTTGGAGGAGCTCAAGTGGTCATAGACGGTTTCTTCTGCCATTGAATGCCCACATGCATTAACTGAAAGGTCAGTTCACAGTCAGCCCTGAGCCAGCTGTGGTGACCTGGCTGTGTGGCCTGAGACCAGAGCAGGCAACGGGAGCAGGAATACAAGTGTAATGAGAAGCAACTGGGGATGGGAAACTGGTTTAGCTCAGTTGGATAGAGTGTGGTGCTGCTAATGTCAAGGTTGTTGATTCAAACCCCGCACAGGGCTATGCTGAGAGTTGGACTAGATGATTTCCAGAGGTCCCTTCCAACCTTCCATTCTATGAGTCTGTGTGTGACACARTCCTGTAGTGAACCAAATTCCATTAGCTCTGTTGTGCAGAGAACTTGAATTTCCTTAGATGCTGCCTAGGAATAATATTGGTGTGATCAACAACTATATAAAATTGCTGAATATTCTATTCATCTTTCTCTTTCTTTCTCTCTCCTTTTTTTTTTTGTTTCCTTTTTGTTTTGTTTTGCCTTTGGATTTAGGTTCAAGTACTGTTAATGACTCAAGTACTGCGGGAACCCTGTAGAAAGTGAAGTACTCAGATGAACAGTCATTTTCAGTAAGTGGACTTAATCAAGCATAGATAATGGGGAGTTAGACCATCTTTGAAAATCATGATGTGTGTCACATAAAAGGATTGGAGACTTACTGTTATGAGTTTATTTAAGTGAAGTGAGATTTAGCTGCTTATGGATTTGAATTCTTCTAGGGGCTATTGGCATGGAAATTAAGAGGGCTTTTGCTGGGAAGGTGCCTGGGGGCATTGCCTCTGTCGTGGTCATATTTACACATACAAAAAGAACGAGAAACAGGATTGTTGGTTTCTAAAACTTCTTTAAGACATTGAATAGAAGCTTGTATTTTACTGAGAGAAAGCAAGAAGTCATCTACTAAAAAAGCAATTTTATATTCCTCTTCATGGATTGCGATGCCCTGAATCTAATTTAAGGCTTTGAAGTATTCTGAACCCACTTGCATTACCACCAAATCCCCTTCAGTTAACATGTTCAGGGAGAGGCACGTATCTCAAAAGAAATAGCCATGCCAGGAGCCTTCCCCATGATAGCTGAGGCTTTCGTGCAGACTTTGCAAAGCGTAATCTAAAACTTCCTTGGCTGCAATTAAGTAAATCTTGTGTCCTACAGCAGTGAGATAATATCTCCACAGAAATGCTTTTTAAAAGTTTCCTGTTTCCATTGTGTTCTCAATCCCCCTGGGATAATATTCTCATTCACTAAGTTGTGGGCCCTTTCCTTTTCTTAAAAAAAAAAAAAAAAAAAAAAAAAAAAAAAAAAAAAAAAAAAAAAAAAAAAAAATTAAAACAGGTGTGAGTCAATGGGATTCCCCAAATTATGTTTGTTTTTTGCTCAAGTAACATTACAGCAGGCATGGTTTATTTGAGCAGTCTGGAGAGATGCTAGTGGTTACACACAGCTTGGTGAGCCCAGAGACGTGAGAGTCTGGTGAGGGAAAATGTGGCTTCTCAGGATGCACATCAGACCCTTTTATTTGATATTTTGTCTACATTGGCAAAGACTTTCCCTGTCTCTGTCCCGTACTGTCTGGGTTTTGGCTCTTCTCTCTGAGGAAGTGCTGTCTCATGATTCGCACACCAACACCTCGGACACAYGGATTCAGTCCTAGCTTTGCTCTGATTCAGTGCGTCTTCCAACGAATGACTTCACGTGCCTCAGTTTCTCCAAGTTTAATGACTGCCAACCAAAAATTGGATGAGCATAAAAATTACACAACAATTCCCAAATCTCTTTACCTGCTTCTGTTTGCATCTCTGGGCTCTCTACCGTTTGGGAACCTCAAAATGCCATATAAATGGTAAGTTAGTGATTCTCCAGTGAAAGCTCTTGGACAGGTGAAACCTTTATGCAACTATTCCCAGTAAATCTAGTTCTCTAGATGAACGTAATCCACCACTGACTAGTTTAACTTGGTCTCTCTGATCGGCTAGAGATGCTACTCTCAAGTGCCTTTTATTAGGAGACCACTGTGTTTCTGAGGGCTTTTTTTGGTCTGATACTTGCTCCTAAAGGAACAGGAGGAGGAGAAAATGGACCATAAAATTTCCATTACTCTGAAAAGCAGAAACATCTGTTGGAGACTGCAAGTGAGGTTGGAAGTGGTATTTACCAGCGAGAAACTGGCATCTAGTCTGTTCAGACCCTCTGCAAAATAACTCTCACTTCCTTCCATGGAAAATAATGTGGAGGAATCTCTGAGTCAGGATCTGCCCCAGGCACTTAGAAGGCAACAAACTGAGCACATCTTCGCCAGACTCTTGTATGTGCACGTATGTATGTAGGGCACGTGCCTGTGTTTGAGTGAGGGGCATCTCATGAAAAAGCCATTCGGCAATGAACTGTTTCTAATAACAAGCCTTGCGTAAGGGTAGCTGTTCTGCATCATGCATTTCGAGTTGAGAAACTCACTTTAAAGCAGAGTTTCATAAGAAGGCTTCTTCTTTTTTTTTTTTTTTTAATAACAAGCCTTGCGTAAGGGTAGCTGTTCTGCATCATGCATTTCGAGTTGAGAAACTCACTTTAAAGCAGAGTTTCATAAGAAGGCTTCTTCTTTTTTTTTTTTTTTTTTTTTTTTTTTAGGAGATTGGTGGAAGTGATAAAGTTCCCAAGGTATCCAGAGGTCTCTTGGGTATGGTCCTTCTATTCCTAGCAAAAACATTTGCCAGGGAAAGGGGAGCAGCAAGGCAATAGTACAGTACCTTGGCTCTACGTGGTGCTGCTTACTTCACGTGCCTACAATCTACGACTGCCTCTGTCTTTTTAATTATGGAGCTAGAGGAGGGCAGGCAGCCTTCTCCGTGGTTCTCCGTTCCATGAGAAGCTTCTGGGAGGAATTAGTGATCATCACTGCAGCCAATTCCTTTTTTTTCCTGTTACTCTGGAGGCTGGAAGTGTCTTGCTGCTCTGGCCAAGGGAGACKGCTCAGCATTACTGCAGATCCTGTTAAGTCAGTACTGAAATATGGAGAAAAGAACCATACCTGGGTTATTCAAATGTCCATGTTTTCATGGAATGAGAAGTATGTGTTTCAGTTAAGTGTCGGTTATACCTCAATTTTGCCTCTCACCAGACCCCAGGTAAGACTAAGGTGTGCTTTGAGTGCCAACCAGAGCAGGCAGTGCCAGGGAAAGGAGCACAGAATCCAAAGGCAGACTGCTCCTGTGGATGAGCTCTTCCCAGTTGCATCCTCTCCTTTTGGGTGAGGGGTCTTGTGTCCTCAACCAACGGCAAATTTATCTAGCCGTGAAAAGTATGGCAGGAGACAGCTAACATCTTTACCTTCTGTTTTGGGGTGCCTTGCCAGCTTCTTCTTCCAATCTACTTTATTGTGGAGTACTTCACTGAAAACCAGGATTTAAATGGTGGTTCTACAGGTAAGAAAAGCTCTTCTGTATCATCGTGGTGCAGTATTTCGTGGTCAGGAGGCACATCTTTTGCTTCAATCTCTATCTTGCTCCAAGAGATCTGATGAGTAAATGATTCAAAGGCAGATGTGAGCAGAGGCTGATCTTAGGGATTGACATTGGCTGCTTCTTGGAATTAAATTAATTGCAAGCATGATGCTCATTCTTACACTGTGTTGGCTACCTGTAATGCTGAGTGATTTAATAGATTCTTTTCTTGGTTTTGCATAAGTTATTTTGAGACCTTACCCTGTGGGTGCTGCTGCTTCCCATGTCAYGATGCATTATCTGAAGTGTTCTCTTGTGTGTAATCCCATACTGAAAAGAGTGGAAAACACTAGTACTGGAGGGCACGGCGATGCCAAAGCTGTCAGGCAATGAGTGCACATCTGTGGCAAGATGTTGAACCCAGTACCTGGACTTTGTGCAATGCTTTAAATCTGGTTTCCTCATTTCCACCTGTGCTGCAGAGCTGGAGAGTGGACTCAGGGCACAGTTGTTCAGGGGATTATGTGCATCCCTCTGAAGCATCTAGACTGCACGCTCTCAGATATGACATCCTAGGCTTGACCATTAGTCTGACCGTACACGGCATTTCTTTCTGTCCTTTTGCCAGGTTTTCTTCTGAGAGTAATATATGTCCGTTGCAAAGTTAGCTAACGATGCCAAGTACTGCTGAAGGAACTCTTGCAAATGACCTGTTTTTCTGTGAGATAATCTGTGGGTTATTAAAAAGACATATATTTAAAAATCCTAAAGTCAACAGATTTGCATGAAAAATTGTCTGACTTGTCTGGCTTACTTGACACTTTGGCYGTCTCAGAACAGATGGGACAGTATCCAGCTGTGGGAAAGGAAATACATTTAATGTTCRTATTGTGGTCATTGAAATGTGAGGGGCACCAACAGGCTCATAAGAAACCATTGAGAAAATCCCCAAAGCCTATCAAAGCCTAGGTTGCATAATTTTGACATAACAGTGCTGCTCAGAGAAGCTGTGCTAAATCTAATAGCTGTCCAGGCTGTTCTGTCTTGTCATGAAAGATTAGGTTTGATTAAGACCAGTGTGTTTCAAGAAATCATTTGTCCCTGCAGATCCACGCAGGATGTTCTTGTGGGCTTAAAGAAGAACATCTGAGGAAGCAAAAAGCTAGCAATTTCTGGAAAAAGAAACAGAGACAGACTGGACTGGAAAGGGGAGGGGGAGTAAATCCTCAACTGTCCCTAATTTTCACTAATGTTCCTAGTGAAAGAGATTTCCTCCCCTTGTAGAAACCATCCCTTATTTCCGTAGTGCTAGGAGTAGCTTTGGATGGTGTTGGTTGTGCAGTGCTTTCTTGCAGGAGTAGATTTGACCCCAGGAGGATTCATTTTGTGCAAGGAAATATAGGGGTGGATTAAAACCAGGCGACGGCTTTATCTCTGTTGCTGTTCTTCTGGGCCATCTTGCAGAGATTTTGGGCAGTGACGGGAAGAGATGGCCAAGGCCATGAGAGCCTCTTTATTGCTGTAACTTGTAAGGTGCATTAGCTCTGTGCCTGGAGATGGACATGCCCCAGAATGGAAAGGACGCTTCCTTATTTCAGCTTTCTTACCACCGAGCAGAGTCCTGTATAGCTTRTTGAGTGGCTTCCTCCTCCTTTTGATTTTTCTCCCCACACTTCTTGATTAGAGATGAACCTGCATTCAACTCTTTCCGTCCTCCCTTCCTTACTTTTGATAAAATTGATATATGGACCCAAGCCTTGCGACAGTCTTAGCTCTGCATAGCTGACGGACTAAAAGTTCAAATACAAAAGTCTGAGCGTTCAGCTCCACCTCCAAAGTCCACAGCTTGAGCCCATCTCTACTTTTAATTACACCAGACTGTTCCCATGTGTTTTTGTCTGTAAAAGATGCATCTCCTCATATCTGAGTTTGCTTTAAAATTATATCAATTGCCGTTTTTCTAAATCCCTCTATCAAAGAAATCTTTTCCCCTCCCTACTAAATCTCCTGCACTTGGAACTTCAGGGAACAGAGCAGATGCAGTTTGATGCCCTCATCCAAACTAATGATTTGTTTCTGGCTGAGAACGTGTTACCATCAAGGGGTTTTAATATTCTGCAGAATTTAGTAGAGGCCAATAGAGTAGGAGAGGGGTTAGATGCTCTGCCTTTGCCAAGATGTTTATGCAGCAGGAATGTTATTTATGTAAATCTGGAAGCACTCTTGAAGCGATAGCCTTGCTCTTGCATCTCAGACTTTTTTCATTAAGTCGTTGATCTTTCTTCAAAAAAAAAACCCTTTTTAAATAAAAAAAATCCCTCTGAAAACCTAAAACTCTAGCATGAAAAGTGCTTGGGGAAAAATATTTACTGCACAACTGCTCCAAACTGCCCACATTATGCAAACCATGGCAATTTCTTGAAGAATACAGGAGTGAAAACTGCCTGAGTGAGGGTTTTGCACATCTCCCCCTCTTCTCTAGCTGTCTCCTTTCTCCTTGCATAGGAAGTTCCTGCGTGCTCCAGCATCTGACTCTGCCCTTGTTCAAGTAATCCTGTTTCACCTAAACAGACTTTGCACAAACATTTAATTACAAAATAAAGCTTGAAGAAAGTCCTAATTGCCTAAGTGTGTGCACTAGGGCAAAGTACCTCTGCTCATCTTCAAATTATTCCTTTCTCACTGGCAGAAAGCCCTACCRTGCAAGGCCACGTCTCTTGCATGAAGCCACCGAATTCTGGCGAAACTCAGTCTGTGCTTCTGAGTTTTTTTGGAAAGACTTGCTCTCCTTGTAAAGTTTTTAACATGTTTTATAAATTTCCTCCCTGTAAATAGCACCGTAAATAAATGCTGCTTACAGCTTTGTCCGTTAAAAAACAGCACATAATGAGAAAGGCTGGTAGCATGGAAAGAAGGCCACAATGAATGTGGATATCTATGGATATTTTCGGGTGAAAGTAAAAATGTCCGGGAAGGGCAGCATCAGCTGTAGTATGGCCTGCTGAATGCTTATCGTATGCAAAGACTTTGGTTGGGAACTTGCTCTTTTTTTCTTCCTCTGTTTGTCTCATCTGTTAAGAGAGGTGTGATT
Organism: Rhea americana; assembly: GCF_003343005.1. Taxonomy (NCBI): domain Eukaryota; kingdom Metazoa; phylum Chordata; class Aves; order Rheiformes; family Rheidae; genus Rhea; species Rhea americana. The sequence goes on along the minus strand of NW_028186401.1, from coordinate 843,935 downwards.
CTCCCATGCTGGAGGTGCCAGTCTGTAATACTTCACTGCGGTCAGAGTCTACTATACTGCGTGCGTAGCTGCTGCAGGAACATCTCAGCATCAAGCAGGAAGCCTGCTTCAGTGTATGGCTCATCTCATTTAGTATCCCCACGTGAAGCGCAGYTTTTGGTGTGCAACGATATAGGGACATAGGCTGGAGGAATARGGTGGTGGTGGGTGGAGAAGCAGAGATGAATGTGCTGCGTGGAGAGCAGGGCTGTCGTGTTGGGCATGTGCAGCTTGGACCAGCTGGGATCTTACTGGGGGGACTTGCTGAATTGCTTCTCCAGAGCCTCTGCTTATCTGTCCTGAAGAGCTTAAAAATCTTCTGGACGGCTAATGGCATTTGAGACTCCCTGTGCAGATAYACTGTGAAAGAGACCTCATGAGATGGTGATTACCGAGACCTATTCACTTCATCTATAGGTGCCCAAAACCACTCCTCGAGMCCAGGAGAGGCTCACAGAGCAGAGTTATTTTGCACAGCGCACAAATGAAGAGCTGTAATGAAGCGGATGGTGTGTTTCAGGCACTTGGACATGATGATTCCCATGGGGGAACACACATCCAAAATTGCTAACTTGTATACTCCAGCCCTTATCATTGCTGAAGCAGCTGAGCAGGCCCTTATGTCATGTACTAACAGAGTATGAGCAATGAGGCGAAGCATGAGCAATGTTGCTTTCATAAGCAACACGTTCTTGCAAACCAATAATATGAACCACTCGCGACTTGGAAGTGAGCAAAGTGAGGACTGAACTACCCTGGGATACAAAGCTTATCAATAATATTGCCAACAGCCAAATTATTGGGAAATTTAGCCCGCACAGCATTGATTCCTGATTAATGCAAAACTCTTGGCTTGGCAAGTCATTCCAGTGACTTACTGCAGATAATTGACCTCACTTATCTTTTGGGGATTTGCATTATCTGCAGTAGCAGCAGAATTTGGCTGTATCTAATCCTCTCTGAACCCTAGCCAAACTAATGGCAAAATATAAACATCTGCCTGGAAACTATTTTTGAAAGGGCATATATGGTAATAACGATTCGTAGACAGAACATATGCACCTACTGGCACCCCAGACCAGTATCTGCTGCCCCTCTGCTCATGGATTTTTCTGTCTCTGGTGTTTTTATRTAACTCTCAGTAGTAGAAAAGATGGTGAAGCAAAGGGTGTCTAAAAGCCAAGTATTACGGCTTTTATGACAAAACAACCAAAGCACTTTTTGAATGCGGGGGAAACAGAAGGAAGTTGTTTTACAATCAACACTTGATCACAGCGAGGCCATCATCATCCAAGTTTTTCTTAAGCTGAAGGAGCACAGGGAAACATCTTGAATTCTCCATTAATTAACCTTCTGCATTTGCACATCCCAAGCCATCTGAGACCACTGGTTTGAGTAAAGGAGGAGAGAAATGCTATGGGCCAAATCCATGGAAGTAAGCAGATTACACAAGAGATGCGTCTGCCTTTAAGCTCCAGCCATRGAGCTAAAATTAGCTTTTAGAAAAGAATGTTAAAAGCATCCAAGATGCATTTTTATTGCACGTTTTCTTTTGTTGTGATTTTTTTTCATAATAGTAGATATGAGACCAATTATCTGCCTTTTCTCCACGCAATTGTTACTGAGGTTTATTAACATCTGGTGTTTGACCTAGACCATCAGTGTGTGGCACTGGTAGCAAACAGGATTATGATGTGGCAAAGGGACATTCTTATGTGCATAAAGAATTCTTGGACTCCTTCCCATTAGGGATGCTTGGATCCCTCAGAGATGGGTGTGGGATTTATGAGGAGGGGGAGGAGGGGTTACTCGCTGGTTTTTGAGCCTTCCTGGGTAACACCCTACCCGTGGGGCAAATAGCAGGCAAATCAGAACGAGGAAGTGATGTGGCACATGCACATGAAAAACGATGGGTGGGGAATGTTAACCAAACTCGACTGGAACTTGGGAGAGGTGCCAGGTCATGTTCTGGTTCAAACCCTCTCCTTGGTTCCTAGTCCAGCTCGCTTCCGTGCCCCAATCCATAAACCCYATCCCGTGAGAAGGCCTATGCAATGAGGGGCAGGGAGGAAAGACTCTCGTTGGTTTTGATTTTAAATGTAATTTGGTCCAAAGTGTAGCAAGGGTTGTCCCTGGCACAGTTGCTTACTCATGGCTCTTGCGTTGCTCAGCACCCTTCCCATGCTGTATTATGCAGTTTGTCTTTAAAGCAGCCAATGCTGTCAGCAAGTGCTGCTGATGTGATAGRAAAGGTTTCCCGTGTATGCTTGGTTTCTTTCCTGCAGTCTAGCAGCTAGAAAGGGCTCCAGGAGCCAGTGCCCAGCCAGGAATTCCAGTGCTCTGCAAGTTTTAAAGGAAATCTGGAATTTGCTACRCTTGGAAAATCACTGAGGTCACCTGCTACCACCTCTGGCCATTAAATTTCATGAAGGACAGCTAGATAGTCTTAGAGCTAAATACGCTATTTCCACTCTGGTATGGCTCCCTTGTCCTTGTAGCAGGGTATCRCTTAGCCACCCAGCAGAGTCCTTTGTTCTGGTCCAGCTTCGACCAGATGAAAATCCCAATTCAGGACAGAGATAGTTCTCTGAGGCATTTCCATTCCTCTTGTTCTAGGACTGTGAGCCCTGAAGTCAATCGGCACCAGAAGCATCCTGGTTTCTCCACGTGGGAATCCTAGTGAGCCCCAATGCCTTCCCAAGATTCCTGGAACGTAGCAAGGTTTAAGCCATGCGTCCTCTCCGGAGATGCTGGACTTGGGGAGGCAGGACGACGTGTAAGAGGTGTAGCCCACCACAAGAAGATTCCTACGGTCCATGTGAAATCCTGTGCCGTCAGGACAGCTGGGTTGACCTACTGCGTCTTGTGAAAGGCACAAAGCAACYGTAGCATGAGGCAGGGCTTCTCTTTTGAAGGTAATTATTCAACAGAAGCAAAGGCTGTGGATTAAAGAATGCCCCCCAAGAAATGCCAAGTGTCTGAGGCCCGAGAACTGCTAGATACGTATGATTTGATGGAATAATTAAGAAAATATGCCCAGTTTCTTTCGATGAAACATGCAAGCCATCTCGAAATGCTCATTTCTTATGTTGAGATTTTGCTGCTTGGATCCTAATTTTTCACAGCTGTAAACAGAAGACAAAGAGGGGTGGAAAAAAACAGTCTTAAGTAGGAAGGAAGAGGTGTGTGATCAGAAAACCTTTGGCAAGTTAAGAGGATTAAGAAAGGCCCTAATGTTCTGATTTTAAATTCTCTGAGTTGGACTAACATCATGGATTAAATTTGGGTGGTTAAGAGGAAGAAAATACCTCATTAAAAAGAAGCAATTGGGTTTAAAGTTGTTGTAAGACAATGGCTGAAACAGCTCAACTGGAATGGTCTCGCTTGCTTAATTCTGGGGTTTTGTGAGTGTGCGTGCGCGTTTTTAATGCCCTCCCCCACCTCTTCACTCCCAATCTCAAAACCTGGCGGATTTGCTTTAAAGTATATTACTTTCTTTCCTACTTGCCTCTTAGCRTTGCCGTGTTTGGCCTGTGTTGCTGCTCTTTAGAATTGCCCTCGACAGTGAAGCCTGGCTGAGATTAGGAGCAGAAACTGTTGTCCTTTGGGCTGCGTGTGCAGCAAAGCGTGGCTGAAAGACAAGAGACCAGCCTTAGCCGTTCTTTTAAGTCCATCTCTTCCCTTACGACAGTAATATTCTTGGATTTTCGCACCTTCGCTCTTTGCGAGATGACAAACCCGYGGCAAAAAAAGCAGATAACCGTTCGAGCAGGATTAAACCCTATGGGTAAGACAGAGACTCAAGGGTATTCTGTATTCTACATACTCAAGGGTATATTACTCCCTCCTTAGTCCTAAGGATGGAGTAAATATGGGGCAGAAAGGAGCCCTGGAGTTGTGAAGCTCGTGCCAACAGCTTGGAAAGAAATCAGCTGGGAAGTCATGGGGTGGCAAACAGCAAAACAAGAAATTGGGGAACCCTGAGACTGTTTAGTGCCAGATGACCTTTTCCATGGCAAAGTTACCCATACTTCAAAACTCTTGGCTTACTCACRGTCAGTGTTAAATTGCTCCAGGAAGCCAAGAGAAGAACAGTTTGGAGTGGCCTGGCCTGAGCAGGTGCAAGTCCTGTTGGCTCCCTGCAAAACTGAGCTCTGTCCAAAGAGCTGATTTTTGCTAGAGGCTGTCAGGAGACGCCATAACCCTCCTTGACTGAGCAGGTTTGTGCTGGAGAGGAATTTGCTCTGGTCCCCACGACACGGGGCCCAGTCTCACTTCCAGCAAAACGCGCGGCCAAGCTTCCATTGACGTGAACGGCGGGGCGGGCGAGCCAAGGGCGCGAGCGCGCGTCCGCTTTCCACTCGGGCTATCTCGCCGTTACCTTAGCTGCCTTTTGTTGTGCATTCCTTTCAGCCAGGCAGATTTTTCATTTTCGTATTGAAAGCAGAACAATTTCTCTGAGAGCAGCGCTCTCAGCCATAATATCCTGCCAATGGAAAAAGTGACACTAAAAATAAACCGTTTTGGAAAGAAGCAAAGGCAGCTTCCAAAAAATCCCTAACTAAAAAGAAAAAGGGGGRAAAGAAAAAAAAAACAGTCTAGACAGCTGCACTAGGTGGAGGCAATAACAACCAAAAGGAATAAATTAAACTGTGGTTAAGGGGAGAATTTGTCTCCCCTGGTTGCAAGACAAAAGAAACCCAATTCCTTGTTTGCAGAAAGAGATGTTTGGGAATTTCTTAGGCCGACTGAGGGCCTATTAGAGTGATGTGAACTGGAAATGGAGCGAGAGGGCTTTGGCTGGTTGCATGACCCAACGCGGGACCACACACGACACGGTACGCGAGGCTCTGACAGGCCAGCGAGCAAGGGTAGGTGGCAAAACCGCCCTCTAATTCCGCTAAACAACAAAATCAGCTTCTGCCTGGGGCAAGAGCAAGTCTCGGTCGCTCTGGGTTCCACCTCCGCCTCGCGAAGCTCCTGGCCCGTCAGCCGCAGCAGCGGCGCGCGGCCGCGAGTCCTGAACGCCGCTCGAAAGCTCGCGGCGCTGCGGGTCCTTCCCGGGCGCGGGTCGGCGCCTTTGCAACGGGTTTTGTGCCTCACACGTGTCCGAGGACTCGCACGTACGTATATTTGCCATGCAAACTTCCCGACTTGTTCCCCAGTTATTTTGATGGCGTGGGGGCAGGATTTCATCCTGTGTCAGGAAAGGAATTACTTTACCATATGTGTTTTTTCTTTTTTTTTATTAAAAAAAAAAAACTTCTGAGGGACCGGCTGAAAACTCATCTAAATAAAATAGCTGCAGTCGCGTTTTTTTGTCTTCTCTGTCCCCTCAATGAAAGCGGTCACCRCTCCGTGTTTTATCTGTCTCACAAAAATGAAATAGCTCTTCAAGAGGGGACAGTCAGCGAAGGGAGATGGCAGCGTCTCTGTTCGCGGGGCCTTGCCGCCGCGGAGGTGCCCGTGGCGGCTGAGAGGGGAGGAGGAACGGCGCGAGGTGGCACCTCGTGTCTCCTGATCTGGAGAGCAGCAGGCAAGGCCCTCCGGCCTCCGAGCAGCCGGCAAGGGTCCCTGCCATCGGAACAGGCCCCGCGCTTGCCCCCGTCGCCAGGCTCAATTCCAGCTTGCTTATTAACATTTTTCCTACACRAAATTCAGCCCACGATTTCAGTCGAAACCCAGGCTTTTCTTTGATATACTTTTTTTTTTCCCTGCAGTACATTCCAGAGCAGCGACATTTCAGTGGTAAACAAATTTTTTTTTTTTTTTTGAAGACTCAGTTAGTAAAATAGCTGAAGTATTCTGGGATCCAGCTGGAAGAGAGGCTTCGCAGTTGACTTGTTCGGTGCTTGCAAGTTTCCTTTTTTAATTGAATTATTTTTAAAAAGCTTAGGGTTTTGTTGGTGGTGGGTTTTTCTAAAAGCGCAGTAGCGCGCTGCTTACAGCCAGCCTGCGCGTCTGCCCTGCGCTCGGCCGGTCCCGGCGGTGGGACTGGAGCTCCTCCAAGCTCCGTGGTACCTACCTGCAAGGCAGCCGTGGGTGGAAGGTGGGATGGAGAGGGAGTGTTTCGCCCCGCGGGGCTTGCGATTGCCTTCTCGGAGCAGATGCACACGTTGCTGTTGAAATCTCAGTCCCTTGGCTCAACATGTGTTCGGTTTAATATTAAACTTCGGTCAGAAGATCTGGAGGGTCTTCATTTGCACAAAGCCTTGGTGAGGGCATTGCCAGCATGGCAGACTATTTCGGGCAGATCTTATCTTCTCAGTTTGGGGGAGATTAAATTCAAAGAGCTCGATGCTAAAAATGTTCGACGAGGTATCTCCATCCCGGGCTTTGCTGCCTGTTGGCGATCTGTGGCACGCGAGATCTGTTTGCTCGGCAAGCAGCAATACCCCTGAGACAGTCTGGATGGTTCTCAGCTTGCCTCATCCCTGTGTCGGGCAGGTTTTAAGTGGTTTGGGGGTTTCGCCTGGTTTCCTGTAGAAGTGAGGCTGACCCGACCTAGCGAAAAGGGGAGCTCGCGAAGGTCCCCGCGACAGTAAATACGCCCTGCGCAAACGGGGAAACGAGCGCTGCGGTGAGAGCAGCGCCTTTTCCCCCGGCTCCCGCGCGCGCCGYGGCCGCGGGCGGACGGCTCCTTCCTCCGCGGGTCCTTTTGATGTCCGCTTTCGCGGCGGCTTCTCACAACGCGAAATTCATCCCGATTTTAATGGTTCGGGGGCGATTTTTTTTTTTTTTTTAATGAACAAAACGCGGACGCGGAGCTCCGAAAGWTGCCTCTGCCCTTTATCGACTGCTGCTTTCAAGTACTAAACRCTTTTCCTTTTTGTTCTGGGAAGGTGGATTCTTCCCCTGTGCTGTTTACTAATTAAAACTTAGTTGGTAAAGAATAAGCATATTGTCCCTGCCCTGGTTTGATCTATTGTTATTAGGGCTCTGTGTTGTTACAGATGAGATCAAAGAATTTAATTTATGACGGGTGGATAGGTCAAGTTCAGTCGGCTGAAGCGAGCGCTGGGTAGAAAGAAGGGTTGAACAATAATGTCTTAAGCAGCAGCTCAGGCAATAAGCTTTTCCTTATAAATACTACAGTCCCGCTTCCCCACTTTTGATTCAAGGAGCCAAGCAGTCCTTTGGATCGAAATATATGAGGACAGCTGGATGCAGTCTATTAAACCCCCTCTGCCTTCCCTTGGTACGATAGCCACAGGAGATAATATAACACCAAAGGCATCCGAGGCTTAAGATAAAGGAGAAATCCTGGGACCATGACTGCGCCGTTCGGACAGCCTGATTCACAGGTTTGCATTGTGTTTGCCTGCGTGCTGCAACTTCCTGTGGTATTTTTTAACACAATTTTAAAATATCCTTGAGCTTGCAGCAAAAATTTCCAATTAAGACCTGAAGTTGATGCTGCTAAGCCTTAGTCACACCCTAATAACAAAAGGCGAATGGGGCGGGGGAACAAATTTATTGGGTCTGCTTGTAGTCTCTAGCCGCAATATTTTCCTTGAACTCTGCTCAAAGAGGAGTGGGTTGGATTTTTTCCATTTCATCCTTATTTATTACACATCAGAGTGCAGCACTGTTATGAAACCAAGAAAGTCACCCACCTCTCCCCTATGCCTGTGGAAACCATGAGGACCGACTTTGACATGCAAGATGAGTAACCTGGGAGCAGTTTTGGGGTTCTATTATTAGTGTCTGTCTATGAACACATGGTTAATATAGCTGTGTACGTGGTTTGCGCTTTCCTTGTGTTCTGCCCAACTGGAGCCTGGAAGCTGTTTTGGGTGGGAACCACGTCTCCTTGCGTCTGTTTGGAAAGCACTCAGCACACCATGAGCTGGTCGAAGAGGCGTTTAGCTAGTGGCCATGGCTCTGTTTGCAATCAGGCAGAGGGAGTTTTGCTTTCAGCTCCATTGCTGAGCTTGGCTTCTCGGTGCATCTGCTTGCCCTTGCATATTTTTCTGTCCCAGCAAGGGCTGCACTTGCTTTGGGCCAGGCAGAGTCCTTACAAGACAGCTAAGCTGCAGTGAGGCTGTGACACGGCTGCTCGCTCTTCCAGAGGGTCCATTTCTTCACTTCTCAGGAGCCTTTGGGTTTGGTCAGAATCCCCCGTCTCCCGCGCCCTCTCCCATGCAGAGCTTCTGCCCAAGGTCTCTGTCTTAACTGGCCTCTTATTTGTCCAGTCCTCCACTGAGAAAAGCCCATGTGCTCTGAAAGTGGCTCTCTTTCTCTCAGTCTTGGTGATAATGGACCATTAAAAACAGCAGTTTTTTTCCTTTTTCCAGTTCTTGAAAAAATGCCTTCAGGCTCTTCCAGGAGATCAATAGAAAAGTGGAACCACCAGTTCTGAGGTGTCTGTAGCACTCCCCTTTGAGAAGGAATTGTCTGCACTGGTGGCTCTCCCTTCTCCTGTTCTGGAGGTGATGCCAGTCTGCGGGCAGCAGCTGCATGCACCTCAGCTGAGGCTGTGGGCCTCAACACAGAGTCTTGGGCTGCACCGGCCGCTTATCGTGCTGACGATGCCCTTCACCTCTGCTCTGTTTCTCCTCCCAGGCTATAGCATTCACTCCTCAGTCATGTGCTGCATTGTGGCCCAGATCAGGGAAATGATCAGGCTTTTTATTTATTTATTTCTAAGTTGCTTATAAATTTGGTTGGTTGGTTGTTTTTCTTTTTCTGCTGGGTTATTTTGAACCAGAACTGTCCCCCCAGGCTAGTTCACAGTGAGGTTACGCACAGAGCTGTGCTGGCATGAGAGAGGGAACTTGTGCACCAGGAAGGAAGAAAATGCTCAAGAAGGGGAATACCTTAAAACAGCATCTCAGCCACACTCCAACCATGACGCAGTCTCAGGAGACCTACTGGAATCAGTGTGCTGTAGAGAAACCGATTCCTCAAATTGTTAGATTGGAATAGTCACAGGACTGTCAGCAGGATTTCAGCTGTGGTGACACCTACARACACAATAATTTCAGTTCCTGATAACATCATCAGTTCCTTATTCTCCCTTTTTAGCAACATTTGTTAACTGTGCTAAGTGAGGTCAAACTCTGTAAAATATAACTGCAGCTGGGCAAGCTCCTGCTATGAGTTTGCCAAGAGGTTGAGGAGTTGCCTTGTTTCAACAGCAGTGGCCTTTCCACTGGTCTTGCCTTTCAGCGTCTCTTTCTTATCAGGTCCTTCTCCATCATCACCTCAGACTGGGCTCTGGATCTGGCATTTTTGCCCTGCTTAGCTACTTCCTGGCTTCTCTTCTGGGTCTCTTTCCCCCTTTTTCTTTGTGTTATTATGTCTGCCTTTTTAAGGCACATCTCTTCTTTCTGCTGCTGTTCTCGTCCTTTCAGCCTTGGATGATACGTCTTGGAGTCTGATTACTAATTTGGGGTTTCTTGAAATTCTTCTGAATCATCAGTGAGCCAGAGTCTCACAAACTCGGACTTCAGGTGCCGCTCACAGCTAGGTGTCAACCRTGGCCCAGGGATTATTCATCGCGCTGCAATGCAGGTGCCTTATGCATGCTGGAATCCAGGAACTTCCTCATCCATCCCTTGCCGAAACCTCCACTCTGCTGCAGAAATGGGAAAAGTGGTTTTGATGAAAACAAGACGTTCTTGTTCTTGGCTCTGTCTCCAGGGTACAACTTCACACTTGAAGGAGCTTCCTGGCTTCAGCCATAACTGAAGACTGATAGCCCATGACTGCAATATGGGGACAGAAGATGTTACCATGGCCTTTTTTAACCTGACCAGAAACCAGGAATATCTGAATCCTCAGCACGTCCCTGTAAACCTTCCCACCTGAGAGTACAGATCCAGGAAACTCATGCAGTCTAGATAAGCGTCAGGGATGCTCACAAGCGTTGCATTGCTTATCCAAACCTAAGCCCCAAACTTTTAAAATTTTCCCGTTACCACTGTCTGCCACTCAGCTTGGAAGCTTTAGAAGGGGAACTAAGCGGGGGCTACGGCATACATGTTCGTGTCTTAGTTACGTTTACTGACGTCTTCGTTTTCTGGAATAAAAGCTTAAGATTTTATTTCTCATGACTTTATAATGTATCATCTTGGAAATCAATCTTCCCTTTAGTTTACTTAATAAAGCTGTCTAAAGTCATCGGCTAGAAAGCATTCAGTGGCAATTACAAGAAATTTTTTCAAAACCCACTCCCTGCTTTGGTAAAGTAAGAGAGACAAAGCAAATCTTTTACAACTTATTTTCTGTTTTAGTATAATAAAAACAGCCCCCAGAGGGGCATTAGTGACTGTTGAGGCTGAGTATTTAGATGCAGTAATTTATCTTCATGTTTATAAAGCCACAATTAAATATTTAAAATCTCCAGAAAATTATAATTGGAGATGTGTAGCCAATTTTTTTAAAAAAGAATGACTTTTAATGTCTAGGGATTTTGTGTTGTTTGTTTCTGTTGACTAATACGTACAGTAAAGTGCCTGAGTCCTGGGGTGACTCACGGGCTGTGCAGATGGTGGGTTTCATCCGGGCTTTCTGAGTTAATTGGGTAGGAAGAGATGCTGCATAACTGCCTCCTCCAGCCCCACGTCCTCTTCCTCTGCTGCAAAACCAGAGGGTGTGTGAAAACCCCTCCTGGAGACCCAGCTGCAGGAATAGTGGGTTTTCCAGGCAATTACGTTTTTGGGAAACTTGTGCTCTGACCCAGCGTGCATAAAACAAAATTAGCTGGGGTCTTCTGGAGGCTGCCAAGACAAAAGCCATGTGAGGGATGCAAGCGTGTGGGAGGAGAGCAGCTCTTGGAGGAGAAAATAGTTGTTGTTTTTTTTTTTTTTTTTGAGCAAGAGTGTAACAGTCTCCCAGGGCCAGTTCCTCCATGGGAGGGGGTCTGGGTGCCAGTAGCACCCTGCCTTTTTTTTTTTTTTTCACTGTTATAGCTGAGCATTTTTCACCTTTTTTGAGAAGAAAAAAGAAAAGCCCCTGACGCTGGGTGACCCCTTCCACGGTCCATCCGTGCTGCTGTCCTGGTTGTGCATTGACCATCAGAACCTGGATTTTGGGACCTGGGCAGTCCTGCTTGTGAGGGCATTGGTGGGAGAAGCGATGCAGACCCTCAACACGCGAATGCTGTGGGACGTCGCCTGGAGAGCCCTCGCAAGTGAACCTGCAGCAGCTTGGCAGAAAAGCCATGGGGCTGTGGTCGTTTCACCCGACGCTGTTTCCCTCTCCAATCTCTCCTTCCGTTTAACTGTGCGTTATCCTGAAAGCTGGAGCGTCCTCACGCTTCGTCATCCCGAACAGCTATTGCTCGTACAGTTTCACGCAAATCCRTCATTGCTCTTAGGCTCACAAACAGTTCCCTTCATGCACAGTGCCGTGAACGAAAGCGCACACCGAGGCGATGCCCGTGAGCGTGACATCGCGTTTACTTTGGTCGAAGTCATCTCCTAATGATGATCTTCCTAGCTGGAAGCTGAGCTCTTACGAGAACCTGGCCCTGACCGCGCGCGTCGAGCCTTTCTGAAAATCCTGACTCTGTTCTGTGTTCGCAAGGACTATGCAAAGCCTCTTCTTGGCATGGGGACAGATGCAAGCTCGTAACAGTATGCATTTAGTTATGGAGGTAATTTTATTTGCCTTTGTTAGAATCTTCAATATAAAACTCAGTAAAAAGACCTCTCTAATAAAAATGGCTCAGAGAAATAACAATAAACAGATTTTATTATACGGAAGATACATTTAAAAAATCCTACCAAGAAAAATGATCTAAAGAGTCTCAAAAAAACATGGAATATGGAAGGGGAGAATTTTTCCCCCATCCCCTGCAAAGATGGGTGGTCTGCATGCCATGTGAGCTTCCTCACTCTGGCTTTTGTGGGCGGGAGGAGGGGAAGCTGTACTCTATCTCCGTAATGAACTCTGACTGTCCAGGAAAGAATTTATTTTTGCAAAATTAAAAAGGGAGGGAGTCAACGGATCTGTTTATAGCTATATAAAAAGGCAGAAAAGTTAATGCTAACATATGTTGCTTCATGTTCCCAGAGCAAAAACATTTACAGGATAGTAGTCAAGAATGCAGGTGGTAAGCGATCAATACTTCTATTTATTTATTTTTAAGGAATGGCAGAATTGCTCACCTAAGGGAGGAGTTACAGTGAACATATAGCCCCCCTATGGACACGTTACGTTCACAGGTGCGTATCATATTACGTAGACTTTAATGGTGTGTACCCAGCTACGAGGATCTCTAGAGCCAAGTCATCCTCTTAGCAAGTCATAAATTAAAAGCTGTTTTCTCCTCTGCTCTGTGCTTCTGCCTGTCACCCGTATTAACACGCCAAACTGGGTCATGCATCCAGGCTCCGAGTGCCGACCTCTTCCAAGCGGGAACCCGGAGCTGTGTGTCTGTGCCTGCCCTCTCCTCACCGCAAGGCTTCCTTCAGCAGGAGGGGTCCGCGCTGAGCMAGGTGGTGGAGGATCCATGCCACAAAGGAGCACGTTTGTGCAGGGCCCATCTCTAGACCGCGGCAGCGGTGGCATCTTCTGCCGAAGGGAGAGCGAGCAATGTGAGGGGCAGAGCAGCCCAGGAAGGGCTCTTGTGGTTATGGGTTGGCTAGATCAGGGATCTCTGGATCTCTGGTAGTGTCTTGCACAAATCATGTACTGTCTCCAGTGTCGTAGATCCTAGCCTATAAAATGCTGAAAATTCTTTCTTTCTTCTCCTCAGTGATGTAGGCTTTTTAGCTCAGGGACTGATTCCTGGTCATGAGCTTTTAGGACATGTAACTCAAAAGATACAGGCTCCTGTAGGCAACCAGCCATGTCCTGCTACGATGGTGATAATGTTCAAAAGAGAAGTGGGCTCGTGCAGAGGGATGTAGAATATTACAGAGGTTACAGTTAAATCAGTCCACTGGTAGGTAGACTCGAAGAATAGCAATGATCAGAAAGAAACCTAGAAATACGATACTTGACATTGCGTTTAGCTCTGAGATCAGGGCGCGGATGCGCTGTGGGGGCAGTGGGCTGACCGGGCTTGACTGGCGTTACGGCATCCCACAGACCAGGTACGGTGGTGGCCCTGAGACGCGCTGGCGGGCGGGCTGCGCTCCCAGGGCCGCTCCAGGCATCCACAGCGAGGGACGGAGGGGCGGGTTTGGGTCCTGCTGCGTGCCGAGGTCAAGACAAAGTGCACAAGGTGTAGAGAAAGCCGAGTCTAGCTTAATCCAGATCGTTGTAGTCTCATTTTACATAAGGCATCTATCATCGACACAGACTCTGTTTCTCCTAAGAACATACATGTTCTCAGAGGTATCTCTTTCTCTCCCCAGTCCCAAATGTTTGATTGGCAATTACCAGCATCTCACCTACGTTTCACTGGAAATGAGCTCCAGTGGTCTGGGGAGAGAATGCAAAATTTTCATCTTTTCTGTGGCTGTAAGCGATTAGATACAGACAAAGCCCTATTTCTTGTTTTACAGTGTCCTGGGAAGGGGAAGGCTGCTGATGTGAGATTATCCTCCTACAGAGGACAGCAAACTGGGCTATGAGACTGTGATCCAAATGCAGATGAAATAGCTGGCAAGATCCGAGTCCCTGCTTCAGGACCTCGTGCATCCTCCCTGCCTTCAAGATCCAGGTGYCACAGGTCAGAGCTGATCCTCCTGAAATCGAATGGGATTTCCTTGTTCATAAGACTAACTGTAGAGTTGACCGCAAAGATCCAAACTGTACAGATGTTCTCACTCTTTGATTTGCAGAACATGTATTGTTAACATTATTTTCCTTGGAGATGGAAGGTCCTAAGTGTTTATAGTATCAGGCCCATGGTTTGCTTTCCAGTTCAGACCAGGACCATGTAGTCCAGTATAAGCCAGGAGTTTTGGAGCGGGGACTTGCAGGCTCTTTGCTTCCTGCCATCCGCAGCAGACTGGCTAGGAGCCAGTCAGACGGGCTGGTGGGACAGCAGGTAGGATTCCAGATTCGTGTACCAGGCTGCGATCCTCCTGCTCCCCCTTGGGTAGTTGTCCATATGGACATTTACTTGCAGCACTTTGGTCATTGACTGATTGTTTTCTGACAGAAATGTTCCACTAGAGAATGTCCAAACTGATCTTCAAAGTAGCTTAAATAATAATTAATGATTCTTTTTTTCTACATGAATTCCCACAGGAACCTGCTGGTTGTTTGATAGAAAACATGAATGAATCAAACTTTACTCAATATCTGTTAGTTAGAGAAATATGTCATTTTTATTTCTTCAGTGGTATAGGAGAGCATTTTTCAGAGCACTGGACTCACTCGAAACAGCACAACAAAACTCAAAGMGCTTTGTTCATTTTTTTTCCCTCCTAAATTTTAACAGAACTCAGCCTTCAGTGTAAATAGCAAGATCCCCCTATCCCACGTAGGAGGCTAACGCCCGTCCAACTCCACATCATGTCATAGCCATGCAGAGGCCACCTGAAGACCAGCTGGGCAAGTCTTTCCTGGACTGGGTGTAGCAAAGAGGTTTGGGAAAATTACTTCGAAATTGAAGGCTTTCCTGAGGTTTTTACTAGCAGTATCTGTTTGTTTTTAAATCAAGTAAGCTCTGGCTTGGGTCGCTCTATCTATTCCAGCTGTGGCATTATGGCATGAGGAGCCCGGCACGCTCGTAGGTGTGAAATATTGCAAGAACGAGTTCATTTTGAACTCAAGGGTGGCCTGGTAGAGGATGGTAGCACCAAGAGAAGCGATTAGATCAGGAAAGAAGCTGAGCATTTCATCTACAAACACATTTTAACTTCTCCGTTTGGGGAGAAAAAAAATCCTGGGCTTTTAATTCATCCGTTTGCTTGTTTTATCATGGGAATGATAGCGGTTACCTCACTGCTCTGGGCTTGGGTTGGGGAAAGATCCATCGTTGCTGTTGAGACTTTACTGATAACCCCTGCCCGGGCCTGGGGGGAAGCTGCAAACGCTGCCCGTTCTGAGACGGGAAAGCGCATATTCTCCCTGCTTTATGTATTTTGTTAATATATGTTGATGTTACGTTATTAAAATCGATTGCCTCCTTCATTTACTTCCTTTCCAACTGCTTTAACTCTGGACTCAATTACTTTGCATTTCTTTTTCTGGAAATGTAGGTTGAAGCTGATACAAGGGAAATAATATCCAATCKGTATTTCTTAAGGTACAGGACCAGTCTGTCAGGCTGTTGGCACAAAACAACAATTGTTTTATTGTCAGAGTAAGTAAATAAGAACAAGAAGTCTTAAGTATTGGCATATGTTGATGCTTGGCCAAAAAGGTCTCTAAACAATACGTTTTCTATTCATTCCAGAAACCTCATACTCCGTTATTTCTCATTTAATGCTGTTGGCAAATACCCATGTGACCATCTAATTTTGACTATAGTTCAACGTTTTTAGTGCAAAACTAATCCTCATTATAGCTGTAAACATGTGCTTCATTTGGCCTCATGTTCATGTACTGAAGTGACAAAGACAATTTAGGGTTTGCATCAGAAATGGAGATCTGCAGGTAAGTATTTTGTTCAATGTGCTTCATCTTTTATACACTGAAAATCAGCTCAGTTCCTTAATAGCAAAGAATGTTTTTATAAGCCTCTCTGTACTCTCATGCTTGGCCCATTTCCTGCTCTTTTTTTTTTCTTTTTTTCTTTTCTTTTCTTTTCTTTTCTTTGCTTTGCTTTGCTTTGCTTTGCTTTTTTTTTGTTTTTGAGAGAGAGTGAGAGAGAGATGGGAAGCACCAAGAAAGAGAAGAATAAGTGAATCTAGGAAAAGTCTTGACAGTCATTAAGATTTTGTGCAGTGACTGTGTCTTCCACATCCTCATTTTTCAGACACCAAGTTTTTTATTTTTCTGTTTGAGGAGCCTCATTTCTTTGTGAGGGACGATTACAACTACCAAGTTTTAAGGCCCCACTTAGAGGGAATCCTCTTTAAAATCAAATTGCTGGTTAGGGATTGCAAATCAGCATCCCAGAAATCACAATTCACTTTGAAACATTTTTTTTAATGTTTTGTAATTTTTCCATGGCAAAATTCAGCTAGACTCCCCTGCCTCCAGCACAGCGAGTGACACAGTGTTTTGTCAAAAAACGTGATTCACAGAAGATTAGTAGTACCAAGATTTGAAGTCTAAGTGCTCTTGGGATGCCAGGTATTGCCACTAATCACCGAGTTCCTTAAAATGCAGCGAGAGCAGCGAGGCCCGAGCCTCCAGGGACAGTGAAACGCTGCTGACTTGAATCAGGTGGGACCAGACCCATTTTCTCTACAGTTTCTTTCATTAAAATTATTCCATCATAGTTAAGCTCCTGGTTGAGGAGTACTTGAAGTAGAAGTAGTTGAAATATGTGTTGGCTCTTTAACTAATTGCTTTAGGTTAAGAGGTCACCCAGAAATAGGTTAAGCAGAGGGAGGAGATTGGAGGTACAAAGTGGAGGAGAAGGTTTTGCTCTCGGTGTCCTTTGCGATGCGATGGAGAACTGCTGCGTGCACGTTGCGGCGCTGGCCTGAGAGCTGTAGCCCTGAGGCCAGCTGACGTTCGGCTCTTTGGGGAGCCACCAGCGTCCCGTGGGCTTGGCCCATCAGCTCTGACGTTTTGTGGTTTGTAGAAGACCCCGCTCCTCTTTTGCTCGTGACGTTTGTGCAGAAGGTGGCATCTGTCGCCCTGCAGCAGTCATGCTGCGATAGGAAACCAGCTGAGAAGCTCCCGGGTAGACAGAGCCCGTCTGTTTGGGCTGCGGTGGGTACCATGGTTCTAACAGCTGGCGACGTCGTCGGGAGGCTGCTCTGAAAGAACGTCACGATTGCCGCGAAGCATTTCTCTCTGTTCAAACATACAGCTGAGCCACAAACACTTCTCCGCGTTTGCAAATACCACCGAGTCACAAATTGTCTTTGTGTATTTAAATAGGTCCCAAATTCAATCCATACATTTGCAGTCATTATCACCCCATTATCCTTTCGCTTTTTTGCTATTTTACTTACCAAGCAGTGGTAAACCCCAAGTCTTTTCTCCAGCACGTGGTTAATGGAAGAGGAAAGGAAAGTTCTTTTCAAATATTAAAATGTTTTTAAGTACTGTTTTATAGCAATCATGTTCATCTGCAAGAAATCAGTTTTCAAAGAAGCGTTTGATGGACTGACAATTATTTGAAGCTACGATGAGATGAAACAGTCCAATTCGAACGGRATTAGGGCTTGCCGTTCTGGAAGGCACACGAGTTTAGAGTGGGATTGATGAAGCTGAGTTTCAAAACTACCAATCTGACTTTTTAAATGACCAGACCAGAGGAGACCTTGCTAGAATGTATCAAAGCAGCTTGGAGGTGCAGCCTGAGGAGTGCTCTTTTCAACSGTGCTGTAGGGACAAAGTCAGGTCTTGGACATGTCTGATGTCTGTAGCAATCATGTGAACATGAAACAAMCTCCTAAAGGAAATGAATCTTCTTTCTGCCATTGCCTCAATGGATTCTACTTAGGAAAACTTCATGATTTATTTTTACTTTATTTTTCTAAATCAGCACGGCTGTTTTGTAAGGACCAATGCAACTGTCTGCCGACCTGGGGCACGTCGCTGCTCAGGAATTCTGCTTCTCTTAACAAGGGCGATGATTACGAAGCAGATCAACATTTATCAACTTAGCAGATCCCACTGACGTTCCTTCACTAACTCCAGCAGGAGCTGGACTGAATGGGAAGCGTTTTCCAAAAGTCCTTTTGCTGACTGAAAAGCTTGTTACCCATCTCCAGAACCAGGGGCGTGAAGCAAAATGATAAATTCTCATGAGTTTGGATGTCTCCGGCTGGTTTGTGGAGGGCTGCAGCGTGTCCTCCTGCCGCGCTGGCTGCGGGAGCAGGGCTCGTGCACGAGAAGCGTGTCCCACAGGCGAGGTGGCCTTTCCCCGGGAGCCGAGGAACCTTGCAGTACCTCTAACTGCACGCTCTGGCTTCTCCACCACTCCTGGCACCAGGCTGCATCCTTCGTCAGCCTCAGGACTACGAGCATCGGAGCCAGCTGAGAACGTAAGGGCATGGAAGAACGTGCCGTATTTTTGTGTGGAGGGCAGCAGGAAGGAGGAACAAAAAATCCTTCGGGCGAATCATCCCGTCTTTCACTGGGCTGAGGGGTAAATCCAGTCATGACCTCCGATGCTCTTGATTAAAGCTCTAAAGTTTTTAATGCTCYCCACCACCACCTCAAGTATTTATAGTGTATTTGTTATATAGCTTCCTGCAATAACGTTTATTGTTCTCCAGGGGACTTAAAATGTTTGCTGCGTACATACTTCAGTTTATGTTTTTTGTCATTAACTATGGATATTGTTTTGTTTGCATATTTAGGGCACTTTCAGTATTAAGCTTCAATATGGGAGAAACTAGAGAGAAACTATYCCGTGGTCGGTCTCGGTCGGCTCCTCGGCCGACCGGTTGCGTTTCCCTGTGCCGCCTGGCTGATGCACAGACATCATGCTCTGACTGCTGAGTTTTCCATCATTTCTAGTTTCTTTCCAGGTTCAGAAGCAGTCAAAGCTTTGGGTTTTCTAGCTGCTTTTTTTCTATCAGCCAAGGCCCCGGCGTTCGAGAGGCGCCGCGTCGAAACCCACCCGTGCTTCTCAGGCGTCCGGCTTCCGAGCGACTTAGGGCAGGGGGGGAAACGTAAACATCGTCCTGCCGTTCAGCCGGCTGCCCGAGAGCGCCGAGCCTGCCAAGGCTCCGGGTCCCCCGCACACCCCTCTGCCCGCGATTAGCCGCCGATATCCCTCCCGGCGACATCGAATCCGGCCGGCTTGTTTTCCGGGCGGTTTCGCCGCCCCGCGCCTGCCCCGCCGCAGCCCGTCCCAGGAGCTTCTCGCTGCCTTCTCCAGATTCAAACTCCAGCGGGTTTTTCTTAAATACAGTTCGGTGAATCTGAACACCAGTTCAGGTGCGTGCTGCATTTGCTTCATCCATAGAAGTGTGCGGGGTGGGGGGTGACTGCAGATGCTCTTTTAAACCTTGCGTCAAAAGCCTGGCGAGGCTTTTTGCTTAGTTTTCCTAGGAGAGATATATGTAGTATTAAAACCTGTGACGCTTCCCGGTAGGGCTCGGGCCACGCTGGACGAGGCTGTTTGCAAAGCGCAGGGGTGGCTGCAGAGCGGGTGCTTCAGCTTGTGCCGGGGCAGATTTTGCAGCAGTCATGAAACAGTAAAAAGTCATCAAAAAAAAAAAAAGTTCACAATGCTAATTTAAAGTATGAGGCTTATAAATTAATGATAGGCAGTGATAAACRTGCTCCAGCCCACGCGGTAGAGAACTGCTCCTCCGGCTCGGTGGGCAGAGCTGGACTTAGAGCAGAGCTCTGCGCTTGGGTGCACTTTGAATTCAAACTGCATTTCTGCATTRTATTATTTTTATGGTCTCTTCCCGTCTGACGGAGATCTCTATTTCCTCGGTAACTTAGAGCGTACACACCCGGGTTTTGCACGCTGTACCGGCCTCCCACCCGGGCCGGGCAGCGGACTTGCGGCGGCCAGGGCCCGGCCGGGCCATCCCCGGCTCCGCGCGGCCCCTTCCCCAAAACCCGCCGGCCCTGCAAGAAAGCAGCGGAGAGGCATTTCTACCTGGAAAGCAGCTGCTTTCTCTTTCCTTCAAAAAAATCGAGATTTTTTTCAAATCTGTTGCAGCTAACAATAACCCAGGTTCTTGCCCGCTGYGGTCAGAAAATGACTGAATAAATGTTAAAACAGATTTTTTTGGTGTGTTTAACTATTTTTATGGGAGGAAACRAACTGAAGGCATCGTTTTCTAACAAGAACTGCTTTAGTGCAATGAACTGTGGTTGCTGATTTCCATCGGCTCACGTGGAGCGAAGAAGTGACTTAGAGCAGCTAAGAATTTATCGCAAGCCTTCACAAAACCTTCGAGGGCAGGAATCAGAACTGAAAGGAGCTTTTGCTTCCTGTCGGGATGTATTCTGCTCCCGTCCCTCGTTGCAGAGTGCGTCCTGATTCGCTCCGTTAATACCCGCAGTCGTGTCACGTCCCCGTCTTTCCCAGGCCGTCGGTAGCTGAGCTTAGGCGTTGCAGAGGGAAACTTGAAGGTTCCCCAAGTCGAGGCGGTGATTTGAGGCAGTTCAGTCCCAGGGCTGGGGGCGATTCCAGCCGCTACAGCTGCGTCAAGCTTTTTCCAGCAATTTTTTTTTCTTTTTCTTGACGGGAACGACCGCRAGGTCGCAGAGTCTGGCTTCCCTTTGGGACCACGCTGCAAGATGGACGCTGGCACGGACGCCCCGGGCAGAGCCCSGAGCAGACCGTGGAAGTACGGTAAAGGGCAGATATGTTGCTTTGGCCTTAATGTTTGTCTCTCGGCACTGAAAATGTTGTCTGGGAAAGGACGCGAGGACAAAGTCCTGGGACGCTTGGGTTTATTTAGATTTACTTAAGTGTGGCTCTTCTCGTCTCCGCTCGGTGAAGCGTTGCAGGGGCCGATACGCGGCGCCGCTCGGGCGTTTATGGGCTTGGATGGCTCGGAGCCGGGGCCGGCGGCGCGGCGGGCTCGGAGCAGGGGACGTGGCCGTTCGCCCCGCCGGAGCCGGCAGCGCGGAGCCGAACTGCGCGGTGCCTCCGCAGAAGAGAAATTTGCTCTCCGCTTTCGAGACAGCGAGCGGCGCGGAGCCTACAGCGGCGCTGCCTGGCGCGCTCCCGCGCTTGGCTGCCCTCRTTTAAAACCAGATGTCTCCTCTCCAATTTGAATTTTGCTGACTTCGAATTCCAGGCGTTGGGCCTTCTTCTGCCGTTTCGGAGGGCTGCAGAGAGCCCAGGGCTGTCAGATCTCTGCGCCGCAGCCTGCCGCTGCCACCAAGCAAAGCAAAGAGCACCTCAGGTGTCCTAAAGCAGCTTTTTCTTTCCTCCTTCCTGCTAATAAAGCAGAGCTATGGGGGTCGGGAAGATCAACGACGTCGTAAAACACTTCAACCGTATTCCTTTGCACGGTGTCTCGGCCGCGACGGCCGCTCAGCAGCAGCAAGGCCTTCGCGGGCCCGGCCTTGGTCTGGTTTTTCCATTGCTGACCCTGCTTTGACCCATCTGCTTCGCCCAGCGACGCGGTTGCGTCCTCGGTCCAATTTGCCTCCCGTGAGCAAGTGATAAATCTGTGAGGAAACGTGAATTTTTCCTTTCTGGTGTCTTTATAGCTCGCCGTACTCAGCAGTGGGTTTTACGACCGCGCTGGCTGGGGCAGACGGGCTGGCTCACAGCGCCCGTCCCTCCCGGGGGCCGCGGGGACCGAGGCAGCCCTGGCCGCTGCTGCCTGCCAAGCCGATCTTTAGAAATCTTCACGACCACGAAATTAGGGTTTTTTTTTTTTTTCTTGCCAACAGTTTAAAGGTCAGGCTTGGTTTTGTGTCTCAGCTGCATGTACAAAAGAAATGAGCCTTCCTCTGCCGCGCTCTCCCTCCACCTCCTTCCCCCGGGGCTTTTGCTGTTGAGTTCATTTGCAGCTCCAGCTCTGGAAACCAAGGCAGGAACACAGGCGGAGATGGGAAACGTCCCAGAGGGGTTTCACCCTGCACACTTTCATCCTGCAAAATGCAGGGCACATGCTTCCAAGCTCGAACGTTGGGCTCTTCCCAACGCACCGCGTCTCAGCTTGTTTAAAGCTGGATTTGCATTTTCTAAAGTAACCTAAGAAGATCGAAAGGAAATGAAGATGTGTCCGTGGAGCCAATGGAGGTATTTGGCTCTCTTTCCTAGCCCCCTAAGTACCTAAAGACAATTCAGAAGAGTTGTGCACGCTCATTTACAGACTATGTGCTACGGAAGAGCTATCGCCAGTCGGAGAAGACTTGGGCTTAATGCGAAAAATAGCCCGAGATTGCAAAGCTGCTCTCTGCAGCCTAGAGTTGAACCGTGTTGCGATACCCCTGGGTAAAGATCAAACTGGAAAGGACTTCCCGACATCTGATTCTCCTCAATTTTAGTTGGATCCAAATCTAGCAAAAGGGCATTTTATATCTGGTCACAGTCCAAAAAGATATAGCAAAATCACCTGGAGTTACAAATGTGTTGCAGAACCTGTCCCTAATCACATTAAGAGCTCTAAACTGTAAGGCTCGATTGTTTGCCAAATGAAATATTCTCCTCCGGTATTTGCAGAAAGGAATTACAGCCTGTGAGTAATGTTTTTCATTTGGTATCGAAACACRTTTTCTGTTTTACGGGACCCAACCCGGAGCTCGAGGACGCGGTCCTTAGCAGGGCTTTGTTTCGGCGTGGGGCGAGGGCGCCGGCGCCGGGCAGGAGGGAGAGCCCCGAACCGCTTCATCCCGCCTCGTGCTTCCCTGCGGGCACGGCGAGGGCGGAAACCCCTCGGGAAGCGCCGACCGGGGACGCGCTGCCGCCTGCCCCCTCGCAGCCTTTCCGGGAGGAAACACGGGGCCGCTCAAGCCACGGTGCCCTGGGGATTTTGGCCTGATTTCTTGCAGCATCGTAATATGCCCCAGCTGGCAGCAATAATTGAGGAGTTATTAAATAACTGTCTGCCGCGACCCACGCACCGCGCTGCGCTCTACCAATTATTTCCCGTTTGCTTCCCTCTATCCCGACGTGTCTCTATTTCCCCATCCCACTTWGTTGCAGTTCCCAGGAACAATTTACTGGAGTGATTGCAGGGTAGCAGGAATCCTTTGCAACAAAGAAACTACTTTGCTTGCTGCCATGGTTAATGCCCCAATTTAATGAGTCCCTCATATCGTTCTCACCACCCTAAATTAAAGGGTAGCCTATGCAATTAAACTGTTTAGGTTTCAGAGTGCCCCTCGCGCGGTTATCTGCAAAACGGGCTGAAATGCAGCTGCTACTAATATTGCTTGTATTAAAACTGGCAGAGGAAAAATGCTTTCATCTCTTTATTTTTAGTAATGTGCCTTTACTTTCAATTAAACTAATTATTTGCACCATCTCGTTCCAGATCATTGTCCCATGAGATCTCCCTAGCCAGGAAATACTTTATGCAATACATAACTGTAGATGTTTAGACCTTCATGTTTGTGTCTTTCAGGAATGAGGAGAGCACCGAGATTTGCAGCCAGATCTTAGTCTAATTTACACCAGTATTAATCCAGAGTAAAGCTGTCGCTTGTGGTGGAATTACGCCAGATTTATACCTTGTCAGCAGGGTCTGAATTTGGTCTGATTTTTCAAATAGATCCTTAACGAAGGCAAGCTCCCCAGCACCCTCCTCCCCACATCATTGCTTCGCATCTGGAACATATTGCTGCGTTACCGAGAGTCAGATAATACCCCGCGTTACGGAGCATCCTCGAGGATCCCTGACCCTTTSTAGCAGGAATCGGCTCGCCCACCCCGAAATCCAGCCCACGTGGGGTGCAAAGCTGCTGCTCTTGAGGGACTGGGAAGAGTTTGGTCACAGCTTCAGCCAGGAGCGGGGAACTGTGTATTTGTTTTAGGCAGGACGCAGTTGCTTTTTGGATTTAGCTGAGTCAGCAGARCCAAAGTCTCCAGCCCCAATGTCGTCATCCTCGCTGGGGTCAGGAGCCTCTTGCAGAACGTGCCGTAGACTCCAGCATGCAGAATTTCTCCTTAGACTTTGTCCTCAAAATGTCAAAACAGAAGCATCAATAAATGACATAAGCAATAGCTCCTTTCTGCCATTTAACTGAGCAAGATGCTGCAGTAATCCGATGTCTTGTCCTGGGGCTTCGTCTGCAGTGAGGTTTCCTCCTGCCCCAAACCTGTCAAGCTCCAATACTCATTTTAATGATCTCATTTTAGAAATAATGGAAAGAAAAACAATGCATGCAATAGAAATGAGATTAGAAATGGGAGGGGAATGAATTACAAATGCAAAAGTCTGTAGTTATTCCAGGGGAGATAAATCTCATTTTAAGTGGTCTCCAGTGAGGCAGCATCTTGCTAAGAATAAAACAAAAAGACCTACTTTAGTGGATAAACAAAAGTACAGCAGGGAGTGTTTTCTAGTCGCTTGTCATACTGTCTTGGGGTAAAGATACCTGGGTTTTATTCCTGGCCTTGCCATGGTCTCTCTGCAATGAACAATTTAATGCTCTGTGCTGAAGYTGCAGCAGAATCTGGAACTCCAGAGCACAAACGTACCTACAACACTGGTGCATAGCTCTCCTGGAAGGCGTCGGAGCTGGGCTTCCACCTCAGAAGGATTAGAGGTCTGGAGGACACAACGAAGTGGAAGGTGCCAGTTAGGGTCACTGGAGCAGCCCACAGGAGATTCGAATCAGACAACTCTGGGAAAGACTGTCCCTGCAAAAGATGTTTTAATTCAGAGCTGGATCTTGCCTGGAGACAAACTCTGTGTGTGTCTCCCAGTGTGTCTTGCAATACCAGTGATGGGTTGAAAAGTCTTTTTTTGTGTGTGTGCATTTGGGCAGATATCCATCTCTGGAGAATTCCCACCAAGCTCCTTCTCCACCCAGTCCCAGAGCTGCAGCAAGGAAGACACCACATTGGGGATGACGAGAGGGACATCACTGAAAACACCCACCGGCTCAGCAACGTGGGAACACCATGGTGTTTGTGCTCACCTAATGGCAAACAGATCGAACTTCTCCTTCCCACACCTCAACTCCGCTCAGCATCCACAAGGGCTGGAGCCRCAGACTGGCCGGACAGCAGAGCTGGGAAGCCAACACATCCCTCCAAGATTGCATCACTGTACTCAAACTGAGTCAGTACGAGAAGGTTTGGGGAAACAAGTCAGATGTCATTATTGGGGAAACACTTCAGAGCTGTTGCAAGAGGCATCGGTCAGCTGGGTATTGGGAGATGAGGACAGCACTGTGCTCCCAGGGGCTGAGGATTTCTCCTGGAAACTCAGCAGAACTGAGCATAGACACTCRACCGCTGTCGTTGGCATTTGGGACATCTCCTTCTGTGAAGCCACCAGTGAGCCACCAGGGAGGCTTCCTGCCCAATGTCACCAAGGGCGCAGCTTCAAGGTGCTGAGTGGGACAATGACATCCTTGAGGAGTCATCCTTAAGGAGGCCTGAAGACTTGAGAGTGGCGAGAGAAAAGGAGCTTGAGGGACAATCAAAACTTAGTTAAGACCTGCACTGATGAGCTTCTCTGATCATCAGTAAGCAGAGACTGATTATTCAGCAAGTTTAAACATCTGCTAGAAGCATATATTAACATCAGCTGGATGACCAAGATAGCAAGGGAATGGGTACAGACTGGGAATAGATGGATAAAGGCCGGTTACTTGCCTCTGCAGTGAGATTTTGTCCCAAAATAACTGCTCTGAGAGGCCAAGCTGCAGCCACTGAAGACAACATTGGRTTTTGTTTGTATATTTATGAAGGTGCAAGGCATGGGGGTTTACTGAGAATGAAGGTATCAGTATCTTTGCAAATAAAGTACTCAAGCAAATGACAGAGCAAGTTATGGGGTGATGGAGATGGTTTCACGCGCAGGGTTTAAAGGCCAGCAGCCCCCTCGTTGCTCTGGGCCTGGTACGGAGGATGGCTCTGTGCATCCTCCAGAGCCCAGCGGCATGAAGCACAAAGCCATTGAGGTGTCCAGGGATGGCATCTCCTGCGCTTTCCTGGGGCTGCAGGCTCCACGATGGCTGCCCTGGCTCCATCCGCAAAATCAGTGTCCCTGAATGAGGTCACCTTTGCGAATTGGGGATTGCATCTCAGAGGGGTTTTCCCAAACTCCTGACCAAAAGCAGAAGCTGCTAGTCGGGTCAGTCGGAAACTCAGTAAAAACTCAGTGAATTCAGGTATAAAGGAATTCATTTCCTCGGCAAACAATATCGTACTACAAATAAGTGTCCTGGCTGATGCTTAAACTGTCAGTAACCGTAAGGCTGCTGTCACAGTGCTCCTCAATGGGGCTGACAGATTAAAAACTATCTCTAAAGTCCCTTTATTGGCCCGTGTTCCCAGAAAAGCTTGCAAATTGCTCTGATCTCACCAGACAAAGGCGTTGCTCCCTCCCTGTCCTTGGCTGTCCCGCACAATGACGGCTGGCTTGGTGAGAATTACCCCAGCTAAAATATCCCTTACAACATCAAAGTTCCTGATCTCTTCGCTGTCAGGCGCGGGAATGTGAAAGTCCTGACAGGCTGAAGATAGGAGGAAGAGATAAAGCAAAAGAGAAGGGGAGGGGGAAACGGAGCGATTCTCCCAGTGAAATGTTATATCGTTGGATTTGGCACGAGGACTYGGGCGCAGCGGCTAGCGGAGGTGCKAGCGAGGCGCCGGGCTTTTGCCTTTGCGATGAGGAAGCAGCAGGTGATACCAAGAGCCAAGGGCAGGTCCGGGGCTTGGTTACGCCGAGGCGTAAAGCAAGCGGGAGAAATGCAGGTCAGAACGCAGCCGAATCGCTATCACACCACTGCTGGGGTGAAGTTCGCGCTGGAGAGGGCACCGGCTCGGAGGAAGAACCCGACCTCGGCAAGGCGTAGCAGGGACGCAGCCCTGAGCGTCCGCAGCCACCGCCGTGGGGAGGAGGAGGAGGAGGAGGAGGCGGCCGGGGCTGAACGTCCCCAGTTGAGGAAGGCTAGCAAGAGAGCGAAACACGCCTTTTCAAAAAGTTTTCGCTGGCTGTTCTTCCCCAGCAAGCTAGCGAGAGCGGGCGAGCTGCCTGGGGGGGAGCACGAGACCGTTTCCACCGTATTCGCTCCGCGCATTTAACAACCCAGCGCCCTGCGGAGCTCGAGCCCCAGCGCTCGCAGCCGCTGCTGGTCGGGCTCTCGCCTGGGGCGCTCGGACCTGCTGCGCTCAGGCCTGAGATGCACTTAGGTACCCGATTGCAAAGCACGGGCTCTTGGCAGTAAAGCCGCAGATAAGGTTGAAATCGCTGCGCTGAAGCCGATTCAAACAGATTATACTGAAACGGGATCCGGCTCGGTCGAAATCCCACCATTTCCCAGCACCGGGGCTGGACGGCGGAGACCTTCCCCGAGCCCGCGGCTCCGGCGTACCCGAGCCTCCTGCTAGCGCTGCGGTTTAGCGAGCACGGCTCAAATACCTTCGCGTTCTTAGAAGGGACTGCTTTCGGCRGATACACAAACTGCTTCTCTCAAATGACATAAATATTGCATGTTATTTGCTGCCTTGCCAAAATGCAAACACACGCATGCACTCCTAACTAAGCAACATTCTTTAAAAGTTAAGACCATTGCTTAGAACGGAATATATAGCATTTTTTTATAAATCCAAATTGATCACGCACGGCGTGTGTTGAAAATATGCACAAAAACG
Organism: Rhea americana; assembly: GCF_003343005.1. Classification (NCBI taxonomy): domain Eukaryota; kingdom Metazoa; phylum Chordata; class Aves; order Rheiformes; family Rheidae; genus Rhea; species Rhea americana. The sequence goes on along the minus strand of NW_028186401.1, from coordinate 816,661 downwards.
GGACCCCAAAACTCTATTAAACCACTTCTGAGACAATACACCACTGCACCTTTATATTGCACAGAGGGGTTTAACAACCCTTCTCCAGGAAAATATTTTACTAGGTAACAAAAAAAAAAAAAAAAGGTTATTGAAAACACATATATTTGATACTTTTGGCAATTCATTTTACTACTTGCATTTCCAATTCATTGGTACAGTTCATGAAAAAAAATATTTTTGCAGTTGTGTCATGTTATTATTTCTCTAATTTTTTTTCTACTTGAAAGTCATAATGCAATTTCTCCCTGTAAAACAATAAAGAAACACAAATGATGCTTGCCGGTTTTGGGGATCCTGTAGATGTTTTAGGGAAATAGGGTCTGTTGCGAGCGTAGAGCACATCAAAATACACCCACAGGAAATTAGGGCATTTTTATGCATTTCTGTATAGTCAATTTTATATCTGAGCCAGCTAAGAGTGAGCCAGGGGAAGAACCAGGGCGTAGGATATGCTACAGAACGAGAAGAAAGGCTCATCAGGCAACGTGAAGATCTGGAAAATCGTGTAATTTTGCACTGGATCACGCTCTTTCTTCCAGACGTTCTGAGCAGCCGGTCTCCAAACGCGCCGGGCGAGCGTATCGCTGCCCGTCACCCGAGCTCAGGCTCTGCATCCTTCTCCTACCCACAGAGACCGGCTTTCCACCCAAAGCTTCTTGAGCTTTGCACCCATTTTAGCTGTTCCTCACGGAAATACGGACACAAGCCAGGCCCCTGCTTTTCCCCCAGCAGGTAATACTCCCGTTTGGATGTAAACCTACACCGGGGAGCTGCTCGCAGCTCTTCGGTGCCCGCCTGCGGTCTGCCTGCCCCGCTCCCTCCCCTCCGGCCGCTTCCCTCACCCGAGGCCGCGGCGACGTTCGTGGAGGGGCTCAGTTAGCAAGCCAAGAACCGAGCAATACGCGTCCCCAGCGCGCTGGCGGCACGGGGGCCGTGCGGAGTCGCTTTCCCGGGCCCAGCYCCCGGCCGCTGGAGACGACTAGGGGGTGAAGACCAACACCCAGCATCATCTCAAGGACTTCTGGTGTCCCTCCGAACTTGGACCGTGCACGTCCAGAGCTCACTTCTGACAGCACACAGGTACCTCTGACCTTCACTTTGAGAGCCTGATGTGTCCCGGTTTGTCTAGCGAGCAGTGATTTTCCACTTTGAGCTTAATCGCTTCCCGCGCGACGCGTAGTGTTAGGCCCCAGCTTCCAGCCCGTTGATCTTCTCGACGCGTTTCTTTCCCGCTGTGCATTTAATTACGGCCATGAGAGTCCGCCGGCAAAAGTGCAACCAATTTAAAAGATTAACGAATCTCACGCTCTACCTCTCTCCTCCCCCCGCAAATATTAGAAAACCCACTCTGTAGTTTCCAGCACGCGTCTATCATTACACACGCCTGGGTCTCAGGTAAATTAGCAACCTGATTCTTTTCCCTGCTGTCACTTAAAAGAAAAGGGCTTCTTATTTGCCATCCAAGGAAAAGTACAGTAAACCTAGAACTAGATAAAAGGGAAGTAATCAAATATATTTAACTGTACTCAGCCAAATCCCATTATTTGGATAGATGTGAGTTTGGGCATTTCAAGAATTAGGACAGCCCTGTCTTCACTGGGAAACGGTGCAGTGGTATCGAAAGGAACAATTTCTGTGTCGGTTCTTCCCCTCACTTGGAATAAGAAGTTCAGTTTTATAAATGTATGTATACATATATGTATGTGTATAAATATATATATGGATATGTATGTTTAAATTGCCATGGTGACTTTGGCAGTATTCAGGAAAAACGTCCCTGCCTCTCCACGGAGCTCGTGCATTTGGGTGGGTGCAACATCCCTCTGCCTTTCTTCCGTAGGTGGGAAATGCCTCCTCGGAGCCGGAGGCCCCCTGCCTTGTCCTTGCCACTTCTCCCTGAAGGAAACGAGGAAAATCATTTGAAATTAGTCACCTCCTACGTAGCTGAGGGCACCAGCTACCAGACATTGTGGAGAAGACTGGATCATAAGATTTAGCGAAAATGTGGGGGGGACGGAGCACCCATAGCAGGAGCGTGCTGGGAGCAGAACGGGCAGTGCGAGAGCCGTAGGCCACCATGGGCCCGTGGGAGCAGGGCCATCCCGGTGGCACTGCTGGGACACGGGACGCTGCCTCCACAGCTAGCTGTGCACAATGGGGAGAACGTGCCACCTCCGGATGGCCGGGCTGCTCACGAGCACGAGCACTGTCCTCTGCAGCAGCCCCAGATGCACAGCCTACACGGACCAGGACCAACCAAAGTGGGAAATACGAGTCACCCCCAGGCCCCCCTCGGCAGCATCGAGCCCGCTTTCAGTGCTCCCGCGCAATCAGGGCAGCCGAATCCAGGGTTTGCTGCAGAACCGTTTGACGGACACGTCCCAGCATGAGCCCTGGCCTTGCAGGACGCCCCGTGGCTGTCGGATGATGGACTGGCTTCCCTGGATGTAAACGGGCATAGCAAAACGAGACACATTCTGGTCCAAGACTCCAGTTTTGCTCTGCTCACCTGAAACATCACAGCTCAATATTGTTTTACTACTGGATGGGGAGAAGGAGGGAGACAAGAGTCCCCACGTTGGTTTTCTACATGCCTGAGTCAAATTACCCTCCCTTCTGCTGGGCTTCTTCTGAAATAACAGATCTTACTGTAACCAAATATTGCCATGCAGGAAAGCCATTTTGCAACCAGCAAGGAGGCTTCTTCCTTCTCAGCGGCCGCTGAAAAGGCCCTTTGTTCTGCAGCTGAACACCTGGAGAGTGGGACCGGCGGTGGCCTCCGCGGCCGGCGCTCTGAGCGGCCCGGTGCCGTTGGCGTCCGCRCCCAGGGGCCACTGCCACCGAGGGCCGCCAGCGGGGCCCCAGCTTTTGGCCAACTCCCTCTTCCACGAGCACTTGTGGAAACTCACCCAGTCAGGAGCTTCTTTCTTTTCCCATCCTAAAATGAACGGCCTGAGCGCATGTGACACCTTGCGATGCCTCTGTGGATGCAGGGATGGGGGAGACCCTTCCTCGGGCATCGTGGTGCTTTTCTGGAGAAGCTCATGCTGGCCCCAGCCCAGCTTCTTGCTCTGTCCACCTCATCGGCAGAGCTCCCCTTCACTGCTGTGAAAAGACAGCAAGGCCCAGGTCTGCCCCAAAGCCGAGGAAAGCAAAATCATCCTACCCAGCGGGTAGTTTCTCAGGGATAGATGTTCCCTCTTTGTGCAAGTTGCGTACCTGCACTGAATAAACCGCCGCTGCCAGGCAAACCAGCTCCAAAACCCCAAAATTTTCATTCTTTCTCTTCATTTTATATAGGTAACAAAAAAAAAAGGGCCGCATGGAGGGAAGGGAATATGGAGAAGCAGGAAGCGAGCTGTCAGGCACAGGTCTGCTGGAGCAACGTGGAGAGTTGCCTACAGCCCTTGGTTGCGCGTGACGAGTCTGTGATGATTTTAGCAGCAACCTCAGTGGAAACTGGAGCTGCAACTTATGAGTTATTTAGCAGGTCCAGGCCCACAGGCCCTTCTCTGTGAATTAGTTTTCCATTAAAACCACCAGCTAAAAAAGGCCCATATCGTTAAAAAAAAAGAAAAAAGAAAAAGAAAGAAAGAAAGAAAACAATACTTAATTCTTCCTCGCCCAAGCACCCAGATCAAATATTGAATCCTCCACGGGCATCATATGGTGGGGGATTTCTGCAATGCCTCAGCTCTGCGAAGCGTTGGCTCCAGYGTATTTCTGCCAAATACTGGGGGCAGATTGCACAATTTGCGAATGGACAGACCAGAGCTAAAGCTTCACTGCCTGCAACAGCAATTCAGCATTTGAGTCACCAGTTTGTCCACGCAAGGTGGCATCACTGTCATTTTCTTTTGGACTGGCTGRACCATAGCAGTGAAACTGCAAACATTTCCAAAGGTTCAGACGAGAACCTTGAGGACTAGTACTGAGTCCCTGTAAGGTTAAGATAAACCAACAAAGTAAAATCCTGCAAAAGTTTTGCCTGGGACAAACCACAATTTCTGTGTTCAGATCCTGGCAGTTTGTGGAGTACAGACCACTTTAAATCTTGGTCTCCGTCCAGACACCACTACCAGTTCTCCCACGATTTTATGTTTATGTCTCTTTCTAATATTCCTCCCTTTCTTGCTCTTGAAGGGAAAATTTCCAGGTTTGTTCCTTTTAACTTTGTTTGTGGTAGCAGTCTTGACAGCGGGACTTAGTGTCTATTTACTGTCTTTGCAAGGAAAAGGGAGAAACTTCTCGATTACATAAAAGTTTGTATCAAAATTCAAGAATCCAGATTAATTATAGGAGACTTGCCTTGTATCATTCAATTTGTTTGAATAGCTTTAAAGATTAAGCAGATCCAAGGCCTAACAGAACCAGGGCCAGTAAGACAATAGCTGAGATTTTCCTTTGAAACAAAATATACAGGTGGTTTCTGTGAGTTTCTGTGTCTATCTGCCCAGCTTTTTTATTTTTATGTCATATCCAATATCACAGAACCTGGCAGTAGAAATCATATAGCAATTTGTGAAAGCTTCTTGCTTGTTCTAGATATCATATACAGTCTGTTCCACACCAGCAAAGACAAAACCAATGCCTTTACTCCCTGAGTTTTCATTCAAAGGATAATGATCTCTGGTAACAAAATATTTGGCAGTAGCATTATTTAAAATGCACAGAGGAAATGTTTGTCCSTAATTCAACGGACTGTGGTCACATAGTCTCTATTCACTTGGTATTTACYGACGAGTGCCAAAGGCTAATCTGCAAAAGCCCAGGAACAGAGTTAAGTTTATCGCACTCCATCCTCAACCCATCCCATTGTGAGGGAGAAAAAGGTAATTACTGAATTTCTTTGCGGTCAGAGAATTTATAAACTCCGAGTTATGCCCAGCAGTTTGTAATGGCTCCGCCGGTAAATATCTAATTAGGTGGTTGGGGTGTTTGTTTTTTCGCCGCATACTTTTGTGTTTTAAAATCCCCTTGCATTAAACGCCTTCTCCAGTTTTCCGGATTTCTCACATGCCCAGGAAAGGGAAGCGAGACRAACGGCGGAGGGGAGATTTCGGTCGTGGGAACCGGAGTCAGAGACGGGGATTTGCTAAGGCTAAAACCAAAATCCGCCCCGAAATCCGCCTGGAAACCCCCGGGCCCCGCAGCCGCGACCCGCGAGGGCCACAGGCGGCCTCGGGGGGTGCGTTTGGGGGAGGTGGGGAGGAGCCCGGCAGCGGGGCAGGACCGGGGGGGGCCGCGGCGCCGGGAGCCGCCGCCCTGGGCCCGGCCGCGCCTGCCGCGGCACCTGCGGCCGCTGCACTACAACCTGATGCTGAGCGCCTTCATGGAGAACTTCACCTTCTGCGGGGAGGTGAACGTGSAGCTGGAGGTGCGCAACGCCAGCCGCTACATCGTGCTGCACGCCCACCGCATGCACATCGAGGCCGTGCGGGTGGCCGAGGACAAGCTCGCCGGCGCCGTGCGCGTGGCCAACTTCTTCCTCCACCCGCCCACCCAGGTCTTCGTCGTCGTCCTCAACCGCAGCCTGGAGGTGCAGCGAAGTTACAACCTCAAGATCATCTACAACGCCCTCATCGAGAACGAGCTGCTCGGCTTCTTCCGCAGCTCCTACGTGCTCCACGGCGAGCGGAGGTACCGACGCCGCGGGCACCGGCCTCGCCTCGCGGGCACCGGCCTCGCCTCGCGGGCACCGGCCTCGCCTCGCGGGCACCGGCCTCGCCTCGCGGGCACCGGCCT
>NW_028186401.1:803657-810488 GCF_003343005.1 Rhea americana | reverse complement strand
CGCTCTCCGGCCCCTTCTCCCTCGTTAGGGAAAGTGTTGGGAAGTTGCTGAAGTGCGAAATGAGCCTGCGAAAACCTCGTTGTCCTCATTAAACTCTGACAAGGAGGGTGACAAGAAGCAGCGGAGGGGAAACAATGCGGGCAGTGTCGGGGAGAGCCCCGCGCCGGGGCAGCCTTTGTCCCCGCCAACAAAAGCTCCGGTCTGCGTGTGTTAAAGGCCATTAAACCGCGGCAGCCCCAGGTGCAAACGCCAGCGCCGAGCGGCCGCGCCACCTTCCGCGGCCGCGCCGCCGCGGCACCTAATGAGCGCCGGCCGCGCTCGTCATTAGCGGGCGGGCAGGGCAGGCGCCTAAACCTGGTTTCTCGCTCTCTTTTTTCGGATATGCCCCGAGATTTGTCCGTGCCCCCCCGCCGCCCCCCGCCATTAGCACGTCCGGGACACAATGTCGCTTATTGTCCTCAGCCCCTCGCAGGAGGGGCCGCGGCCGCGGCGGCGCAGGCGGACCCGCTCTGCAAGGGCCCGGCAGACAAGTGCCTGCCTTGGATCTGTGCTTGCTGTTGCCCATCGAGGTACGCGGAGACGTCGTGACATCGAGAAATCGTTATAAAAAGAGCCGCCAGGCGAGACGGAGAGCGGTTCTGCTAACGTGGAGACGGCGCAGTTCCGCCGGAGAGGTGCAGAGGAGAGGCACTGCGTAAGGGCCCGCCGCAAAAAAAGCCTCGCACCGGGCAGAGCTTGCAAACACAGGCTCGCCGCAGCGTTAACATGTCATATGACTGGCACAGCGCTTTGTCCGAAAAAAAAAATAATAATTCCAGATTCTGCTGCAACAAGTCCGCGCGCATCATTTTATCCTCAGTGGGTCTGCCCGGGATCTGCCCCGCGGCTATTTAAAAATGTGCTGTTAATAACAATTCATTACAGTTGATAGCACTGGGAGACTTGCTTTTTTATTTTGCAATTACACATAAAGGCTCTGATCTGGCAAACACTGTGCACTGTAAGCATGTGAGTAGCTCCACTGGAGTCATCTGGGACTGCTCAAGTGCTTAACATTAAGCCCGTATGGGTTTGCAGGATCAAGGCCCTGAGATGGTATCTTCTTTAAGGGTATTTGTTTACCTGCTCTGTTCTGTACTTTCTAGATGTAAAAATATTTCTCTGGAAAGGCCTGAACTGGCTAAGTCAGCTGGGCACAGCTCACAAGTAGCATTACGAAGCCAAATGATTCTTCCTGTAAACAAAAACTGTTTGCAGGAGCTTGATTTGGGAAGACATTATGGCATTGGGTATGTTGCATTGCAAACTGTTCAGCTGTGCAAGCCTGTGTGTACTGAGGCGTTAATGCAAAATTATTGGGCATTGGGCCCAGAACAGATGTGACGATGAGTGAGAGCAAAGAGACAGGGAGGAAGGAACAGAAGGAGAGCACAGTTTCAGCCGTTACGGCTTGCACCACTGCTTACAAAACCTGGGCACCAGCCACAAATGCTTCTTATCAAGGGAAAGTAGGAAGCAACATGATCTATGGAGAAAACAAACATATTTGTTTTTTCATTTGCCAGTCCGGCAAACAATAGCTGTTTGTGGGTAAATAATGCGCAGGTCTGGATTGCTAGATCAATGCAGGGAGGGGTTCCCGTGGGCTCCTCGTSCTAGGCGCACTCACCGGTGCGTGGGAAACAGGTCCTTGGACTCCTTCACAGCTCGATGCTATCTCAGTGGGTTATCACGTTCTGTTCCTGTGCCCCCTCTCCCTGCCTTCAACCGCTAGGCCTGGCAGGGAGAAATGTGCACAGGGAAAAGTAGAAGTCCTTTTAATGTAAGAAGCTTCAAAAAGTTCAGCTGTTTGCTATTTCCTTGCTATGTACTTTCCCAGTTCACTTTTGGAGGCAGGAGACTAAAGACCAGTCCATGGCGCAGTTGCAGTTTAACACCTATGAGAGGCATGGAGGAAATTAGTTTGAAGAAAATTAGTTTGATTGGGGATTTTGCTCCATAAAGTATGTACAGTRCAAAGTATAGCAAGGCCTTCTTTTGTCTTGAACCACCAAATACTTGTTTTGCCCCATGAGTTGGTATTTAGGATTACAAATGGGTTGCTGTGCTTACACAAATAGCATCTTTCAGTATCTCACACTGCTTCTCTTCACCTTCATGGAAAGATTTTGTGGAGGCAAAGAGGAATGTGAAAAGTAATTATTCTTCAGCCCCAAATCTGTTAAAATTGATACTTTAAAGTGACTGGGCAGAAGATGGGCGACAGAAGTATTGGGAGAATGACAAGTTCATGGGGTCTCACTTCTTCARCCTCCAAGACACCTGATGCATACAACCCTTTCTCACTAGTATCAGCTAGTGTAGCATAGGCTGGACTAACTTAAAAGAACATACTATTTCCAAAGGAGCTTTAAAACAGCCTGCTCTTTTTAAATAAGAGGCATAATTCTGGATTGAATTAATCCTGTTGAAATTTGTGTGAATACTTTGATAAACTCCGCAGAACTTGGTCTGACCGTGGTATAAAATGGCAGACCTGTTCGTTAATACTGTGTAKCCTGCGTGTCCTTCAGAGCTGAGTGCTGCTGTTCAGTTACTAGCATTTCTTCTACTTGTTTTATACAATGGCTTGTCCAACTCGGCTTCAATGAGCTCATAGCAAAAATCTATGCAAAAGCCAAACTTCTAAGCATCTATAATTACCATTAGAAGGCTACATAATTGTTTAGGCACTTAAATAAGCATTTAGGTGCCTTTGTTACTAATTGGCTTCTTCAAATAGGTATCTAAAGGACAGCTTCTCTATCCTTGTATTCTCTGAGTGCAGGATAAAGAAGCAAGCTGGGAGGAGGGGACCAGGTGGAGGAAGCTCACTAGATCCCATTAGTTTCTGGATCCTGGAGTGGATCTTGGAATTTTGCAGCCAAAAAATACCTGGGGAAACAAAAAATCCTGCATGGGAGACCATGTGTCTCACTCCCCTCAAGTGACCAGCCTGTATCAAAGATGCAGTCTACTGCTGCTACCAAGGAGTCTGTAAAATGCCAAACATCATAGTTCRAAACAATCCATCCTGCTGCTAACCCGTATTGTGGTTTGATCAAAAGTGATGGAATAATGATTTTCAAGAAAAAAATAAACTCAAACCCTAGAAAAGGATAAACAGAAGACAGAGTTACAGGAATAGTAAGTGTACAAAATCTGGCACTGAAAAGTAAGAAAATCCCCAGACTAAAGTCACTGGTGAGCAATGCTCAGCGGGCTGTGCGTTGTACTTTATCTGGCTGTTTAGGTGGGAAATCTTTGGATCTGGCTTGCTGTGCAACTACAGCTATAGCTGAGGTCAGTGGGAGCTGAGTTTTGAACACGTATCAAAAGTATTCAGACTGCACATGACTCACATTGGGAATTCAAAATGATGAAGACCCTTTCTTAATTCATCAGCCCCTGCCTTTCTTTCTCGCTGGTACTGCAGGGACAGCATCCTCTCACAACTACTGGGAGAGAAAATGCTGCCTGTGAAACACTCAGACACTGCTGTGATGAGCACCATGGAAAAACTATAAGGAAATGAATAATATTGTGCTCAAAGCACAGTTTGAATAATAGGCAGTAAAAAGCCTTGTTGCTGCATATTAAACAAGAGGAGAGAAAAAAACATGGGAGAGCTGCACTTTCAGGAACAGCAGCCATTGCCARTGCTGAGGGAGGGAGATTTTTGTAGGAAAGGGCACTGATCACTTGATTACACCTCATCGGAATACCCCCAAGCAGGCAAGCTTAATTCTGATCAATCCTAGCTGCTGAAAGCCTGAGTGTAGAGTAGACTTTTAGGGTAGTTTCACACATGCATGTATGTTTGTGTATATACACTTCAGGCCRTATGTAAAATAAGCAGGATAAGCTTTGGCTCTGTGCCTTGTTAACTTCTCTACATAGCTATAGGACTTCTAGTCAGCTTGAAGCACAGGTTGGGGTCCAGCTGCAAAATATTGTGTAGGCACCAATTGAGCAAATTGTGTAGTATCTGTCAATAGCTACGTTGTGGCTCCCTGGGCCAGGTGCAAACCACAGTCCTGGAGGGGAATATCTGCCCCACTGCTAAATCTGGCTTTTCCCATATGCAAGATGCTAAAGTTGTCTAGAGCCACCATGCCGTCCAGTGAGCCGGARATGTCTTCACTGATCCTCTGCATACAACCCCACTGTTCTCCCAGTGCAGTCAGGACATACGACACAAGTATACGGGCGCAGAGTACCGTATACTTGGAGGGGGAGTCATCACAAGCAATATCCCCCTCATTATAGTTATATGAGGTTGGGAAGTCTGAGAAATTAGTTCCTGCAGAGAGCCTTGACATCCATAGCTGATAGGGAGGCAGCTATATCATAGCATGAATATGTCCTGAGACTGCTCTTGGCAGAAACAGATAGACTGGCACAGAAAAGTGTGATCAGGTCTCATTTATAGTGGCAGATTTAAGAGTGTACGTGTCTGACCCAAAACAGGAAAGGCAATGCTGGTGCTGGCTGGCAGAGAAGAGCTGGTGTACTCACAGTCTAGAAACTTTCTGTGAAATATGGTTCTGCAGAGAAGCACAACAACAGCAAATTCACAGCTATCCCCCGTCTGTGCATCAGGTTAAGGATACATATTGCAGACATCTCTGTAAATACTGCTGCAACAGTAGAACATAACAGGGTGACTCAATAGTAATGTSACCTTTCACTTAACAGACTCTTTTCCTCTTGCATCTGCTTCTGACACATTTACAAACTGTTACAAACTTAGGTAAAACCCATTTTTCCAATGCTTCTATCTGAATGGTGTCATTGCCCTTGTGGAGCATGGGAATGAATACAAAACATTCCTCACTTGTTCTGATCTGGGCTCTGCTGCTGGTCTGCTGTGCTTCTTTAGGGCATCTCCCGCTGAGCTCACCATTTAGCGGTCCAGAGGAGTGAGCGTTTTCACCTTTGCAGATCTGATTTTGGCACTGGTGACACAGGACACATCTCCTTTCTGAGGCTGGTAGAATTCTTTCTGTTTATGGTAGCACTCATTTTGCCCAAAAAGGGACTAGCTGGTGTTTGCAAAACTCTGAACGTGTTGTTACTTTTCTTGTGACATTACTAAGGGAAATACTGCATATAGCTATGGGTATTGGTCAGTGTATTATTTCAATACATCCGTATGTCACTGACTCATAATCCATTTGCTTTGGACAGCCTTTYAAAACAGTGTTATACACCCCAAAACCTTGCATGCAGAAATTTTACCTTAGATATATCACATGGCTTGCCAAYGTTACCTTAAAGAGCTAAGTAATAATGTCTAAAATATTTTTCCCTTGAATGTATTGTAAAAAAAAAAAAAAAATCCTCATGAGAGATGAAGAGACAAGGTCTTTCCATACAAGACAACCCACTGGCATGACTGTTCAGACACTGCTTGTCCTGGAACTTCTTATTCATCTTTTTCCTCCCCCAGCTATTTTGTCCTCTAATACTAAGAGTACTTTCCACTTCAGCTGAGCATTTCTGTAGGCAAAATAAAGACAAATTGAAATGGATTAACTCTACCAGTATTGTAYCACCTTTATAACTGTTTCCTCCCTGCTCCCTGATATTAGAACTATCAAATTATTGCTTATAGCCTTGTGATCCATTATGGTAAAACTAGAAATTGTAAATTACTGGAGGCCCCCAAAAGCTGGGTTGCCAGAGTTCATCACAAGCCCTTGAACGGATCCGTGGCCATGTCTCACCCAGAGGAATAAACAGAAATGTTTTCTGCCTCCGACTTGGAGTTGCAGAATCTCATCAGTCAGCTTGTAGTTCTGCTGAGGACAACCAAAATAGCTGGATCCACATTCCTCTTTATTGTGACTACGGGTATGTGGTGATTTGCTTAAGGGTTTCTTCTGGATGTGATGCGTGTGCATCTCTGGTGGGAAAAGGCAACTGAACAGTTAGGAATAGGCAGCTTAAAAATAAATGCTTGCTCATTTAATTGTCCATGAGAATGCTCATTTAATTTCTGTCATTGCACCTGAGGCTATTCCCAGAAATTATATATAACTGAAGCACCTTGTCATCCAAAGAGGAAACCTGAGCTTATTATTGCTATGCAGGGTGAGTCCTTCAGTCTTGACTTGCGGCAGAGAAAACTGCAGCGATGTGATAAAAACGTTCAGGTCGTGGGGCAAATCATCTTATTTTGTGTTATTGTCGGCTSTCATGAAACGTGCCCCGAGCAGACAGGCTTCCACCTGGACGGACGACCTCCAGGGATATCCGGATGCCGCAGGAAGCGGGCCTTGGCTCGCCAGGGGTGCTTTCCCTTCCGAGCCAGCGCTGGCTTCCGAGGCCGCCGCGCGATCTCGGGCTGTCTGCCTTTGGAAGTGCTGAGTATTTCTGAGCGTTTTAACAGCGAAGYGCTGACTCTTGCTGGGGATTACGGATTCCGTGAAACATTTTGTAAGATAACTCCTGGCATCTTGCCGCTTGTTATGTGGAAAATATGCTGTACGACGGGCCACGCGTGGGGGGGGGGGTATGAGGGTGCTCCTCGCGCCCTGGCCCCCGGCCTGCAGAGCCGCTCGCGTGTTTTATTCAGCACGACTCGGCCAACTCGCTCCGGCGCCGAGCCTGGACCCGCCGCTTCAGGCACGTTCCACATCTCTCCGGGCTTCTCGAAGGACGGCGCCAGCACGAGCGCGGAGCCGGGGGCCGCCACCCACCCTCCCTGAGGCGGCCGCGGCCCTCGCGAACGGCGCCGCGGCCCGCCCGTCCCCTCAGCGCCGCGGCGCCGCCCGTTACCTGCGCGCC
>NW_028186401.1:762240-803502 GCF_003343005.1 Rhea americana | reverse complement strand
GCCATGGCCGCGCTCAACGGCGCCGTGGAGAACGGGCAGCCTGACAGGAAGGTGCCGCTGCCGCGGCCCCTGCGCAGCCTGGAGGTGAAGTACACCAAGGTGAGCGGGCCCGGCCGCGCCCGCCGAGCCTCGGCGGAGCGTGTGCTGGCGGTGATCGTCTTCCTTTTCTTTTTATGCCCTCAACTTGATTTTTTTTTTTAATTATTATTTTTTCCCCTCTGATGCCCTAAGCAGTGAACCTGTGGGGATGCAATGGATGTGTTAGTCCCTAAAGTGAGAGGATGCTGGTGTCACCTCTGGGGAGGCTCTGGCCTCTCCTGTGCCCAAAGCCCAAGAAATCAAGTAAATTAAAAAAAAAAAAGGCTTTGTGCTGCTGGCTGCAGCCCCTTGTGGGTCTCTGTGGGGGCTGTTTCCTCTGTGTGCTCACTAAGCCCATGYGGAAGCGTGTTGGGCACCTTCCCGGTGCCTGCTGCCAGCTCYGTCGAGGCCAGCGGGTGCTGAGGTGAGGTGGGACGTGGGATGGAGTTTGCCAGAAAGGAGCCTGTGCTGGTGGGCTTCTACCGTGGTATTGGTGCTGAGGTGGGGTGTCTCTGGTGGCTGGCAAATGCTGGGAGGAAGGATGGTGTCTGGCAGGATTGGGCCTGAGGAAGGGGTTGCAGATTGGGACTGGGGCTGCCCRGCAGCTCTGTAAAGTGAGTAATGTTGATGCCTTATTTCCTCTGCCCTGATGGAGCTGCTTGTGGCCTCCCCATGGAGTGAGAAGTTAGGGTAGAAAAACCAGCACAAATGCGCTGTTCTTGGAGCTTCCCTTAAAGCTGTTGCGATGCCCTGAACTGCTGGGCTTGTGCTGGGATCCTGAGTCCTTCCGACACGACGCTGGCCGCAGCGCGGAGCCGAGCGCTGCCGCAGCGATCCCTGTTCCTGAAGCAGCCGTAGCTCTGCGATAGCCGTGCTGCTTCTTGTTCCGCAACAGCCTAACCCGCTGCCTTCTGCACCGGGGAAAATATCCGGGCTTGTTACGGTTCTAGGCAGCCTTGGTTGCCGTAATTTCACCTATGTGTCTGGCCGAAAAGAGCTGGAGGGGAGCATATGAAGTATTGTTACCATTATTAAGCATAAAAATGTACAGACCTTGAATTTCTTTCCCTTGCAGTGGGAAGGAGTAAACAGCGATAGCTGTTCCAGTGAGGCGTTGATTTATGCGTCCTGAAGAACTGAAACAGATTAACAATTGGTGGTAATCACTGGACTAGACTAATTTTGAGCTTCCCAAACTTATCCACTCTTTTAAAAAAGATAAACTTGTCACTTATCAGCAAATTGTATCTGCAGTTGCTGATTGCGGAATGGCATAACGCTGCACAAATGGTTGCCTTCCCTGCGTCCGGCGTGGACATGGCCAGTAGAGGATTCTTAAACATCCAAATGTTCTGTTTTGTGTTGTTTTTATTGTTGTGAACATTTTTAAATACCCCTTTGGGATCTGATCCTGCAGCCGTATGTTTTAAAACATCCCTTTTTTATTCTCCAGAGTTTAGCCAGAGACTGTGCATTARAGGTATCTAGATACTTATTTAGAAGTTGAAACCAGTGTTAATTGCAAGTGCAAGTTTGACATCTGATCTGATGTTCCCAGTGCATCTGAGGAAAATAACGAGCAGCAGTTCGTTTTCATAAAACTGCAAGGGGTTTTCTACAAGCTGAGTTTTGCCAGATGTTTACAGCTGACAGTACACTTTCCTCTGTTTAGCAGAGATTATTTTTTGTTCTACTAGTTACTGGGCTGGGGGAGAGGAAAGGAAGATTTTTCAACAGTTTTCAGATGTTATSTATAGAGCACCTTAATACTTGAGATGAATGTGTGTTGGAAGTGATCTGTCCACCACCTAAGGTCCTGCGTTCTCGGCATGTTATGTGAACAGCTGATAAGTTATCCCAATTGTGTGGATTTTCTTGTTTGCTTTTTTGTTGCCGTTTGACTCGCTATACTGAAGGCTCAAGCTATGCAGTGTGACTCCCAGAATCATGCCAATGCAGTATATCTTTTATTTAAAACAACTTGATTCCATCATTCTTATGTTCCAGCAATTGTTATAGGAATTATTGTTATTCTACCCCAAGCCATAGAATTAATGCTTCATGCTGGGACTGAGGAAAAATGGTATTCCCCCAATCCTTAGTCTGTAAGCATATACCTGACTACGTAACTTTACAGTCCTTTTATTTTACATTTATAATGTGTCTTTCTTCATCTGTAAGAACAAGGGCAAGCTAGAGTTAAAACGTACTTTTTTTTTTCTCTATGTAACTAAAATGCGGCACTTGAYGCTTGCTCCCAAATTACTTCTGTTTTCCAGGTTATTTAATATTTCTTATGTTACGAATTTTCTTGTGACTTCATTTGGCAACTTGTCATGTTGAATTTTTTTCTTCTGGGCCTGACCAAAACAGGTGGGCATAAAAATGCAGCATCTGTTCCAGTTGTAGCTTGGATGCTTTCGCAGAAATAGTCAGGGGAAAAACCTCACTTCAGAAAAAAAGCTACTCAAAGAAAGAAAATTATGACCCAAAGTGGTGGGAGTTCTAGATGTAAGAGATGCAACATTAATCTCCTTCTAGTGTGTGGAGACTCATAAACAAGATTGCAAACATGGAAGTCTTCCAAGTAAAAGTACTAGCTTACAGCTGCTAACAGGGTACTAATAAAGATTGTTTCATCTAATCTTATTTAAAGTATCGTTATTTATAAAACATCCACACTGATCTAACTTGGCAGTGTTATAAGATGCACGTTGAATCAATTATTTGTATATAGGTATTCATGTTCTGTTTACAGTGAGTAACAACACTCTAGTATTTAATGCATTTTCAGTTACGCAACACTGGGACTGTTTGTTCTTGCTCTGGAAATGCAATATTTTGAAACACTTAAATCTTGTCACAGACGACTCCAAGTGATGTGGGAGGTTTGATCCATCCTGTGACAAGGCATGGTGGGGTAGAACTGAGCCTGTGCTTACCATCCTCTGGTCAGTGCTGAGGGCCAAGTCATGGAAGTAGCCCAGGGCAGGATACAAACAACTAAATAATACTGTGTGCTGACATTTCCTTTGTAACATATAACAAGGGGCTCCTTTTGCCTGAATCGTATGGATTTCTACTTGGTGTCTACTTCTTGTTCCCATGGAGATGTATTTGAAACTGTTTCTCATTGCCAGTTTTTGGTGTTCTACTGGGTGGGCCCCATTCTCTGTCTTCTCACTCAAAACTGACTGGATATATGAAGGCTGGTTGGTCTGTTCTCTGGCTCAGGTTCTAGTTTGGCTGAATGCTGTCTGTATCAAGCAGAGCCTCACAGGAAGAGCCTGAATGGGCTTTGTTCTACCATCAGTGGAAACTGAGGATCCTTGGGACCTTTGAGGAGTACTAGTGTGGGGTTGATTGGGTTATTTTTGTTGGATTTTTGCATCACCTGCATTACTGTTTTCTTTCTTCCCCTCCTCTTGATCTCTATTTAGATATTTATTAACAATGAATGGCATGACTCTACAAGTGGTAAGAAGTTCCCCACCTACAACCCCTCAACGCTGGAGAAAATTTGTGACATTGAGGAAGGAGACAAGGTAAGTGTTGCTGGGAAGGTGGGCAAAGGACAGCTTCCAAGGGATCTCCTTCCTCAGGAAAGTATACAGAGGAAAAACTGATAGACAGCTGGCCACACTGAGCAGGAGGCCTGAAACACTAGATGTCCTGACAGAGGATTACACTGGGTGGGTAGGATCAGTCCTGTTCAGCTCAGCTGAGTCACTTTCCCTTACRGATCAATACAGGAAATGCCCCCTGAACACTCAAAGAAATGAGATTCAGCATCATTCRTGTGTTTTAAAGCTGTGAAGAAGTAGCTGCTATAAGTGAACTTCCCTGACAGAACTTGGGTCTCATGTTAGGAGTGGTTTATCAACAAGCTGCAGTGCAGCTCAGTGAAGCTCATCCTTTTTCTAAATTCTCCCAAGCACTTAGTTTTTGTTGAATGTTTTTAAGCGCAGTCATGCAAATGGTGCCTATCTTCTGTTRGAGATCCCCTGTGGTGATACTCCAGCTGATATCATGGGTTCTGGTCTCCTACACAAACATGACAATTGTCAGTTAAAACAAAACCAGTATCTTCCATGAACATTAATGGTCTCTGGCCTTAGAACACTACACTGTAGCCTGGAGCATAACTGCTTGGGTTTGGTAATAGCTTGAGGTGAAGAACAGTCAAATGTGACACTTTGTCCAAAACAGCTCATCACACGTGGGCCGGTGGGACTGCTGTATGGGGAAGAGCTAGCCCAAGAGTTTGCTGTTTGTAGTATGTCATGGGAAGGTGATTCATGGCTTCCCTGCCATACCAGAGCAGCTCATTGCTGCAGGCAGGAAGTAATAATGCGGGACACTTTTGCCTGTACTGTGTGTGTGTGTGTATATATATATATATATATATATATAATATATATTTAGTATCTAAATTTGCCCAGCACTTGAGGTTGGGTGCCTGGTTTCCAGCTATGTAGCTGCCTTGAGGACCCTTTGCTGGCAGAGGTGACTAGTTGAGCAGGGACAAAGTGGTTTCTGGTGTTACGCTGTGTCTGCTTACACAGCCTGACCCTTCAGGAGGAGAGCGAATGTACTTGGTCACAACAAGCCCCCAGTTGTCCTGTGACTGGCACACAAGGTAGCAGTTCTTTTGGATGGCACTAGAAGTAGCCTTGTTAGACACTGCCATGGTGGATTGTTTCACCTGTGAAGTAATTGCAGATAGGGGCAGAACATAGCATTATGTATAATTTCATTATATTAATTGAACAGGATGCTTAATTGTGTTTAATTGCAGTGGCATGTAAACAGTGGAGTTAACTTTGATGCAATTGTATTTTGTGAGGCAGAAACCATGACTGTTGTRTTGTTCCCTGAGCTAAGTGTCTCCTCAAGCAGTTACAGAGCATTATACTACCTGAGTTTCAAGCTTCTTAATGACTTAGTCAAGGAAAACTGTTATGCAGAACTAAAAGGCCAGTATTGCAGCTTGTCTGCTTGAGACTTGTCCCCATCTGAGTACAGGGGTAGCTTTCAGCTTCTGATTTGCAGAAGAGTCACTGAAAACCTTTCCCTGGAGCTGGCCACTGGAGCTCTCTGCCCATGGATGCTCAGTGCACATCCCTGACCTCTACATGTGTAGAATAATTGGAGGCAAGGATATAAGTCAGCTGCACCTTGGATGCTAAAAGCCTCCTCTTCTACCTCTTTACATCACRCCCATTTCTTTTCCTACTGTAAGTAGGTTTGTGTGAGGAACTGAGTGGGGTTAGACCAAGACCTYGGTTAGTGAAAAGGCTGAGCTAAGCGAGCAGAAGTGTCTCAAACCAGCTCTTCAACTGCTGGTGACAATTGGCCATGTCCTACTGTCCTCTGGGCAAGCTGAATCCCCTGAAGCTTTTTTTGCCCTGGTTGAACATTCCTATCCTAAATCTGGCTCTAGTCTGTTGGGATGAAGCACTCTCTTACTGCAGAAAGTRGTGAGCTGTGTTAGGTGGTGCTTTCCAGTATCTTGTCCCCCAAGGCAGCCCTGCTTGGGGGGACAGTTGCCAGTACGACAGGAGAGGTGGCAGTTCCTGGTGCTGGCTGGGCTGTGCTTGCCTTCAGACTAGCTGGCAGCAGGACTCCACTTCCTTAACCCCAAACAGAAACTTGCCCCTCCCTGGCCATGCCAAGTATGTTTGATTAGGTGGCACGTGAGGGGTGGGAATCTGGCAGCTAATACCTCGGTGATGACAATTTACTCTGGTTCTGAAACTTGGCCAAAACTTTCTAAGGTTAGGAGCAAAGGTTTGGTTCTTTGTTCTGCAGTTAAACTTAAGACGGAARTGCTCTTTGGAGCACTAGAGTGATAAAGCGAAGTTTCAGGTGGGGAAAGAAGCACTGAAAATAAAATGGCAAAAGCTTCTGTTGGATACTTAGGCTTTCTGCCTTCCAAATAAAGGCTGAGTGTCCAAGTGTTTGCCAGGTTGATAACTGTGACAGGAATAAATTTCTTCATTAGGTTTCTGCCCCCAATGAATGATGCAGCCCCAGAAACTTCCACCCTCTCTAGCCGTTGCTGTGTCAAAGCCAAAAATACTTGAGCTGTTGCCATTTCTCTGGTGCTGTCACTAACACTTGGGGATGGGCTGTTTTCTAGCAGCTTGCCAGCAGCCAACAAGGGCAGGGGGAAAGGAGCTGCCTCCTTAGAGGAGCGCCCAGCTAGGCTGGCTGCCACTGAGCCTGGGCAGCAGGGCTGCAGCTGTGTGGACTGGCTTTCTGCAGAGCAAGCTTGCCTCCACAGGGCAGAGCTGTGGTTTTGTCACAACCATTTCTGAGCAGTTCACCCTCCCTCGTGGATTTTTGAAGAGTGATGAGGGGGTTCTGTTCACAGGCACCCTACCCCTCTCATATTGCAAGGGCAGGCTAAGGTAAGAGGATGCAGGAATATTACTCCCTACAGCAGACTGGTAGTGCTGTAGGTAATGTGTTTGGATGCTTTCCACTGCAATGTATAGACTCTTTGCAGAGGGCTTGCAGGGGAGCTCTGAACCTGTTCTAACTGAGAAGCTAAAGTATGTTCATGCACTGTGTCAGAAACATGCCTTTCCAAGGATGTGTACAGTGGAGTTTTTGAAGAAATAGCAATCRAATGGAAGTAAGACAATCTCCACAGGGCCTCCTCCATCCCTGCATGTTTCCTAGTGCTGYGTTGTCTGCACTGAGCCAGAAGTAGACTTTTTTTTTGCAGGTGTCTTCCCAGCTGTGGTAGTATGAGGCACAGGGACTGAGGGGTGATGGTCTCCRATGTGCTCAGTAGCTTGGCACTGAGGCAGGAGAGAGGAAGAAGTTGCAGGATGGAAGTGGAGCAGTGATGAGCAAGACTTGCGGTAGAGGAGGAAGGTGGAGGAAGTAGTTAGAAYGAAGATCTGTGTAAGTTTGTTCAGGGGGAAAATGGTATGCAGTTGTGTAACTGGGGGCTGTATCACRACACAAGCACTTAGGGTAGGTATAAAGGTTTGCTGGTGTTTCCCAGCTGTCCAGTGCTTGACTTTGCAATCTTAACATTCTCTTAGTGGAGCTTTTTATGTAATACTCAATAAATCCTATATAGCTCAAAACTAAGCACTGGGGTGCAGACCTTGTGGTTTTGTATACTGCAGTGTGTCCTTGGCACCTTGACAGTTATGAGTCTCTCTGTCACGCATTGTGCCTACCTATTGCAACATCCCGTAATGAACGCGCCACTCAGACTCCCCTAATGCCTAGTCATAACAAGATGGATTAAGAATGGCATTTCAGCCTTCCTTAAGAATTTCCTTGTTTTCTGCTGGTCTGAGCTTTCAGGCCTATTGAGGGTGTGCTGGCTTACAAGATCTTACTTGGTGTTGCRTTTGGGGGTGTTCTGGGGAAGCTTTTTTGCTTGTCTGTTAATGACTGCAATCCCCAAGCCACTATATGCAAGTACCCTGAATATCTAATAAGGAAAGGGACAAGAATGAATATAACTGACTGCTACCTGTCCAGAGCCTCTGGACAGCAGCACTATGACACTGTCATCGGTGAAGATGCACCTTTCACACTGCCACTAAAATAAGTGTGTCCAGTGGTGATCCTGCTGGAAAAGGGGCAAAGCACAAGTGCTTCACTGCTTTTTGTTTTCTTGAGTGCAACATCATCAACATGCAGGATTTTGGGGGAAGAGGCTCAGGGCAGCCTCTCTAATCATGGTAGCTTGCAGCCAAAACAGGGAGACAAGGGAGAGGGGGGAGGAGAGCGGGACTGTGGTCTGCTAGTCAGGAATCAGGAATGCTGCTGCAGTTTTCACTTGCTGGTGTGAGTGTATCCTTGCAATCCACAGGGATGAGTGCCTCTATCAAAGCTGCAGTAATAGCTGTCCAGCCATCCTGCAGGATCTTCCCTTGCTACTGCCCCCATGTAGGCTGTGTTGTTCAGCACAGTTGCTCCCTCTGCCTGTGTTTGAGCAAGAGACTCCTAGGACAAGTTGGAGCCTCAGCAAGTCCCACGGACCTCACTGTTCCAGGAGACAACTGCTCTAGCATTTGCAGGAGCTGAGAGCACCACAGCCCTTCCGCATGTTTAGGTGGTGGGGAAAATCTGGGTACATACTGAAGTTCTTTCCCGTATGGCCATCTCATCCCTGTTCCCATGACTGCCAGGACTGTGCCATTGGCACTCAGTACTGTGAACACTCTACCAATGGCACAGATTACAGCCCAGCACTGCAGACCTGACTCTCTGCACACTGCTGCTCCCAGCCTGGTCACAGAAGCTGATTAATCACTGCTATGGAAAGATAATCACACCTGATGCACTTCTTGTATTTCTTGTCTGCTTTGTCACTTAAAATGTTGCCTTCTTGCAACTTGAGTCTTCATTCCAGCAGGCAGGATGGAGAGGACATAAATGCACAGCAGTTGGTGGTGCATTCTGGCTTTTGTGAGGTGCCAGTTATTTTGAATCCAGATTAACTCAACTGGAGYGAGCCATGCCTCAAGCAGAGCTGCAGGTCTCTGGCCCCATTCTGTCTGTCAGTGACAGGCTCCAGGCAGGGCCTGTGTGTGTATGTGCAAGAGTGGCTGCAAGGCAGAGGCAGCAGAGCAACTCTTGTTTGACCAAAGCCATTTTTAACACCCCGTAACAGCACAAGCTTCTTAAAAGGGTTTCCTTACCAGCTCCTTTCAAAGGGTGGAGTTCTTCTCTAAGCGTATATGTCAGTTTATTTTTAAAGCTGTGTRATCTACCTGAAAAGAAAAGGAGCCAAATTTAGTCCAATGTGTCAAACTTAGTCTAAGGTATCATTTCAGTGGATGATGACTTTCAGTTTTCTATGAGAGCCTTCAGTGTAGGAAGGCAATGTGTTTCCCTGTGGTTTTTTTCTTTTTTGTTGTTCGGCACCACAAATTTCCCTGTGGAAGGGGAATGGCCACTCTTTGAAATAGTGTAGGGGTTACCTCACAGCTGTATACTGCACTGCAGGGGATCGTGATCCAGTTTGACTGGACAAAACTTGATATAGGRCATGTGAGAGCAGCTAGCAAGGTGCTATGAGCAGCAGTCAAGGCCTGAAACCTCCCTCCTTTCTCATCCACCTGAGCCACATATGGTAGTGAGATGCGAAGAGCTCTCTGTCAACTGAAGTGAGGCATRGGCTGTGCCAGACACTATACAGAGCAGGATCCTGCCCAAAGCCAGCGTGAAACATGCTTTTTATATATGCTTGGGGTGCAGTCCTGACTTTGGATGTTGATGGCAGTGTTCCCATTGACTTCATTGGCTAGGGATGTTGTCCTTGACTCTGTGTGTGTTTTTTTTTTTYTTTTTTTTTTYTTTCATTTTTTTTTTAATCAATGAATACTGGCGGGGGAAGGAGAGAGAAGGGAAGAGTCTGCTGGGGCATGTAGTAGCCAGAGCAAATATATGAAATTTCCCTCCTTCCCACACTTCTGTTCCTGGGGAATTCACTGCCCTCCTGAGTARCATATAAATGGAGTCAGATTTGGTCCAGGATGCAGTAAAGCAATTGGGGGAGAAGGGGAGAGTGGCACTGTGCCACTAAGTCCCTCTAGTTAGAATGCTTCTGCCCTACCACTGAGCAATATGCAAACCCTTCCTGACCGGTGGAGGTACTCTTGAAGGACAATCTAGGATCTAAGGGAGCTTTCTTGGTGTGAGTTGTTACTGATGTGGGTTCACATGGGAGAAGGTGGGACTAAAGGAAGGGGTCAGAACTGTGATTGTTCCCCTGGCTAAAAGTGTGGTCTCTCTCTCAGGGGGACTTTCCATTCYGCTTTTGTTTAGATGATGCTGATCCATGCAGACCAAGGACCTGTTGTATTTGGGAAGCTGTAATGGGAACAGCACTGAGATCTTGTTTCTCCAYTTTCCCCTGCTTTGTCATTTACATGCTATATTGGCAGGAAGATGTTTCTGGATTACTTTGTAAACAAACCAGTTGCATAAATTCCCTTTGAAAGACCCTATTAGCGCTTTGACCCCAAGGTTGTTTATCAGCCCAGGCAAGATCCTAGATATCTGAAAGCCACTTGGGATCTTGCAGGCTGAGGTCGAAATCCAGGAGCAAAATGGAGGTGATCTTGTCAGAGAACTAGGTTTTAGCCATCACAGCATCACTTAGGAGGCAGCCTTCTGTGGCTTCTGTGTCACTGACCAGCTCCTTTCTTTGTAACCTAACATTTTCTGTTTTGTGTGGCTGCTCCAGCCTGATGTAGATAACGCAGTGGAAGCAGCAAAGGCAGCATTCCAGAGGGGATCTCTGTGGAGACAGATGGATGCTTTAAGCAGAGGACGGCTCTTGCACAAGCTGGCTGATCTTCTTGAGCGAGACAGAGTCATCCTTGCAGTAAGTACAGTGGTTGGGGAACAATGATAAACCAGCAGCAGTTGATTGATAACTCAGCTCCGTCCCTCCAGTTTTGCTGCATCCCTGTCTCATGTTATGTCCCTTAAGGTCTCTGGGGAGGAGGGAATCCCACAGTAAGGACCTRCCTTCCAGCTGCTCTTTTCCCCGTGCCCACTGCTGGCTTAGGTTGCCTGCTCCCACCCTTGTTCTTTGTACAGCTGGGAAGGCCAGGTAGCTTTTTCAGAGCCAGTGGGCTTTGGTGTTGGGCAGTGACAGCTGCAAATCCTTCCTGAACTCACTTCTCGTGTCAGTCTGGACTTTATTATCCTAGTCCTGTATTACAGATTTCAGTGTTTCCAAAGGAGAACCACAGTTCAGACTTGACAATTATTTTTCTTCTCTCCCATACAGGAGTAAGGGATTTGGCCTTTTGGAGAGTCTAGGGTGAGAAAGTCCAGTGTTTCCCACTCAAACAAGTAACAGTGGCACAGGCTCAAACTTCCTCTGGTGTATTTTAGAGCTGATGCTGCCTGTATATATTCTCTGAAATTGAACATGTGGCCACTTCTTATTTCCCCCCCCTCTTTCCCCCTTTCTGTAGGACAGAGGAGTCCAAGCACAACTTATGGCTTATCTTCCTACTAGATGATTTTGGGAGTCCTAGAAAATGGTGGTGTTTCTTGTATGTGGTTGAATTCTTCTCAGACTTCAGTGATTGAAGAGATTATAAACATTGCTTACAATTTTTAAATCAATAAACATATTCTCTCTTGATTTAAGTCATCAATATTCATATCTGTTTCTCAGGTTAGGTAGCATTCACATACCTAAAAAAAGAGCAACTCACTTGGTCCTTTATTACAAAGATGCAAGGCCTGTTTGACTTCTTTACAAACTGTTTCCCCTAGAAAGAGTCTCTTTCCAGACCCCCTTTTTCTTTTTGGATACCATCCAAAATTTAAAATGTGTGTAAGTGAGARCTGTTTTTTTCCCTACTGAATGTACTGGCTCAGAAAAATCTCTTTATAGCCATGAAGCTGTGTTAACTTGGACTTCTGCACTGAAGAACTATTGCTAATGATTCCCCATCCTATCCTGAGGAAGGAATCCTTTGGTACAGAACAAGGGGAGAAGGAGCTGACCTAAGATGTGCAGCAGAGCTAGAAGCCTTGAGACTTGTATGACTTGTACATCTTTCCATATCTCTCCCAAATCATAGCATCTCTCAGCTTGGAGTTGTTGTCTCTCCATACCCAATTCCATCGCTAGTTCAGCACAGCACTTTTGCTCTGCTTGTCTTCAGGAKTATGGCATTCCTGACATGCAGTGCTGTTGTATACGTAAGTTGCTGAGTTGAAGTTCACTAAAGTGAGCAGTACTTAAGCCATGTGGGATGTGCTTAGGAGCTTGTACTTGCATGACTACTTTGAGCTGGGTCTCTTTTCTCAGCACAGTGCCTTGGAATCACATGGCAGACTCCAGTTCCAGCAGGGCAGAAACAGAACTTCCAGGTCTGAGGGCAGTTCTGGCCTGAAAATAAAAGGGGGGGGGGGAAATGTGTGTGTGTATGAGAATAAACCCTCTTTGCTTTCTGCCCATTTCTTGGTATGACTTCAAAGGGACCTCCTTTTTCCATAAACCAGGACATGCATTTCAAACTTTCTGTCCTTCTGATCTGGGAGGGCTTTTTTGGCATTGTTATTCTCACTGCAGAAAACCAGCCGTTAGCTGCCTTGGCTGCATGCTAAGTAATGACTTATAAAAATCAGTCATTCTAGCAGACATTCAGCGCAGATAATAATCCTAGTCATTCCGAGGGGAATGTCTGTTCGAGTGCTGTTTGGACCCTAATGTTTGCGGAAGATGACAGGGTATGACTTCATATGTAAACAAAGATGTTTCAATCTACCAAGGGATAGTGCTTCCTTTATGGATGTGCTGGCCATTTCCATCAATATCACATTTAATGACCTGAGTAGAGAACAAAGCATGTACTGAGCTAATGTCCAGAGCTGCAAGAAGGACACAGGCCCAAACTGGACTCCATTTAGCACAGCTCTACGTTAGTGCAACTTCAGTGAAGTAACTTATCCGTTGCCTCAGTATAAGTGCAGATCTGAGCCCAAAGGCTACTTTGCTAGAATTCTGTGAAAAATGTGTTTTCTATCATCTTGTGGACAAAAGAGGCTTTTCAGAGGTTGCTTTTAAGACTGTGAAGCAGGAAGCAAAGTAGATTTCCAAATAAAAGTGGGTCAGACTGATTTCAGTGACACCATCTGGAATCCAGAACATCTGTGTTAAAGGGTCAGTTACAGTGAAGTCATGACACTTGCGTTGCATCTGAGCAGTGCCTCAGACCACCGCCCTGTGTTCCACCCACAACCACCTTGTGGGAGCTTCCAGAAGACAGTTTCATTTAAATCACTGAACAAAGCAACCTGTGCATATATCAGGGTTACTGAGACTAGTTGTCTCCATTCTACTTTATTTGTATTAACTAACTTATTCCTTAAATATAAGGTGAAGGAAGGAAACTCCATGTCTGCAGCTTAGGGGAAAAGAAAATTGACGAGTTTGTCTAAAAGCTTTTTTTTTTAAGAAAAGGTATTGATATGTCTCACAGTGCATATGATTTGCTGTTTCAGACTCTGGAAACAATGGACACAGGAAAACCTTTTCTGCAGGCTTATTTCATTGACCTGGAAGGTTGTATAAAGACACTTCGATATTATGCTGGATGGGCTGATAAAATTCAGGGCAGAACTATTCCAGTGGGTAAGTTCCTTCTGACTCAACCTCAGTGCTGGTATAGAATCAGGCCTGAGGGGGAGGGAGGGAGGTTTTGTAGAAAGGGGGTGCAGGGAAAGGCCTGCTTCTGCAAACCTGCAAAAATAACCTTGCATTTCCTTTCTGTCTCAGGATCTGTTTAAGTAGATAGATTTCAAGACCTAAGGTAATAGGAGAACAATGTGAATGTCAGAACAGACCTCTGGAAAATACTGGATGGACTGTTTCATCACTTTTTTTTAAGAGAACCCTTTTGCTGTTAAGTTCAGGCCAACTCTTATAAAGAAAACTAACGTGCACACACACACACACATAGACACACACACATACACACGTTGAAGGCAAATTCATGCATTAAGAATTGCTGAAATGGATTAAGATGCCAGTAAATATTGTGACAGAAGTTTCTAGAGATGAATGTAAGGTGGCAGCAGGGCTTATGTTGTCCTACATTGGACACCACAGGTATGTAGAGAAGAGACATGAACTCTAGTTGTGCATCCTGCTTCACTGATGCTCCGGCGCCTTTGATAGTGCTGGCCACACAGATGTTTTGAGAAATGAGATAGTGTTTTTTGTTAACTTTTGTTGAAGAGAAGATGACTTGATGTTGAGACTGAGATGTTAACTCCTCTCAAGAGCCAAAGTGCTGAGCTCTTGGAGGAGTCTTCTCAAGTTTTTGACACTTAGAGGAAGTTTATCAACACCTTTCCTAGATTTTGTAGCCAGAGCAGTCACACTGCACTTCTGTAATAGAGAGAATACTTTGGCTTATCTGTATAAGTGGAAAATACGGTTATGGGGAGAACAAACTAAGACTATGGATATCTGTGTAGCATGATGAGCAATGTGGTATACTTTGAAAATCAACCTGCTCTGTCCCTGCATGGTGCTGGTCACTGAGTGTGTATGCAGGACAGACACTGCAGACAAAAATTACTTGCCAGAGGAAGGACCCTGAAGGGCTGAGCTAGTTTTGCCTGTCCAGTCAGCAGAGAGTCTAAAGACAATGATGTCAGTCACGTAAACTGAGATCTATCACCCTCAGACTGACATGAAGTGTTGCTTGCCTGGACCTTGGTTGTTGGTACTGATTTGAGATCATTTCTAAAAACTATAACTAGAAATTTTTGAGTTTTCAGTGAGATCTTCCCACTGAAACTAGGCTTTCAGCAAAAAAGAATTTGTAAGGAAAATGCCCTTCCTGCTTTCACTTTGGAAGAGTAATCATAGCATTTTAACGTAAACAGCATTGCTTTACTCCCAGAGTTCCATCTTTTTGTGATTTCTTACCAGAAATGCAATTTTTATTGCACTGAAATGATTCCTGTACAAAATGGGTAGTTCAGGGAGAAAATTATTTTGCTTCTGTAAGTGAGAGACAATCTGAATGAAATTCACACTTGTTCTTCAGTGTAGTAAAGAGTTAAGCTTCCCTGAACCTCAACACAGGGAGTTTGTGGGAGGAATCAACCCAATGGTTTTAAAAAGTTCCCTATGAACATGAGCAGCATTTGGCTTTTGAACTAACACAAGCCTGTTCTCAAAAAGATCTTCATCCTTCTGGGGTGTCCCTGGGGTGTGAGTTAAAATGAACAGATACAGGATTATAATGTCCTGTCCCCAACCTGTTAGTGTGCAGTAATCTTACACTGTTTCTGTAGAAACAGGGATTTTGACTGTTTTGTCTTCCTTTATTCTTCTGTTTTGCAGATGAAAACTTTGTCTGCTTCACCAGGCATGAACCAATGGGTGTCTGTGGAGCTATAACTCCAGTAAGTAGCAATGATGGTGCCCAGAATCTCTCTTGAAACTGGAAGAAATGCATGGGCACTCCCTGTCTCATACCACAGCCATTCGCTTCCTAGTTAAATACAGCTGTTCTGCAGGGAACTCCCATTTCAGTTGCCTGATGTAGTGTCTTGTGTTACCCCCATGCCAATTCCTCTTGGCAAGGTAACCTCCTCTGCAATGGAAGGGTGGGTCTCCTAATCAGATGCTGTTCCTCTCTAAGGCTGACCCCAATCACCAGAGACCAGTCAGAGCTCTCTGACTCTTGTGCTACTGGGACAACCATCTTGTCATTACGTGTGCTTGCTTCTTGCTGCCTAGTGCTGATGCATAGTTTTGATTTTTAAATCATATTCTTTAGTAATAACCCCAGGCTGTTCTCTTAGCTTTGTGTGATTAAATCTCACTGAATACAATTTTCTTTTCCTTGAGGTCTCATTCTTTGCTGAGGGGACAGTGTGGCTAGTTCTTGGAATGCCTCCAGTTTTGGTGTGTGCTGCTTGCTTTGCTTAAGCAGACAGCCAGAAAGACTTTACAGCTACATGGGAGCCATGGTTAGTTCCTATCTGGTTGTAACATGCTTTGAACATGGTATCCTACAGGCCATGATGCAAACTGTGGTGTGCAGGATTCTCTATTTAGATACTTGGATCAGTTAAGTCCAGGGAAGATTTTGACCCCTGGGATAAGGTTATAGGAGAAGCTGAAAGAAAGACAAGTGGGGCTTTGGGTTTGCTTTTGAATACCATGTCTGGTCCAGTTCCCCAAAACATCAGGGAAAATTATTCCTTTTTCTTCAGCTAGGCAGCTGGTATCCCTAGTGATTAAAATGAAACAGTGTATTTAGCCCCATCAGGTTCAGGCAAAGTGGTAGATGGTCAGTGTTAGTTATCCAACTAAACTCTTTTAGTCTTTTTTAATTTCCCTTAATAACTTTTGCACATCTTTTATGGCTGAACCAACAATGTGACTACTTGTGAGCAAATAGAATTTGTGCCCTAAGTTCAAAATATCAGGTTTCCTGCCTGATATAATGTCTCTGCATTGACAGAGAGAGACCTTTTAACTGGTGATCGTACTTCAGCTACCTGTGGCACTTAGCAATGCTGTAGGAGACTATCTCTTTAAAAGCCTACATGTAGGACGCTTTGGAGGGCTAGTATAAGTCGACCCTACATACATACACATGCAATAGAAAAGATTTCTACTGTTTGGATGTGTTAGAAACCTAATCATCTTGGTTAAGAAGAATTCACCTATGCAAGTTGATACTGCTCTGCTTTTAGGACATTATGGTCATAAAAAACATGCCAGTATCAATTCAGCTATGTAATTATCATGCCCTGAATGATGTTCAGTCACAGATAAATTTGTAAGACTTCATTAGAGGAACAGTCTCTGTCAAGTTTGCTACTGTGCTCTAGAAGCTGAAAAATAGCAGTATTAAGTTACACATTTAAAAAGCCCTAATTTTTTAATTAACTTTATCAAAGAAAAATTGCCTACCTGCCCAGGTGCAAATTGTTAGGAGATTTAAGTGTTTCTTTAGTGGTATGACAATCTTGATACTGCTCACTACCCTGAAACTCTGAGCTCTTAAAAGCTAAGCTAAGAGAAAAATGGGAAAGATTTTGATTTGTGTGTCTTCTGTAAAGCTGTCTTTGCTTAGTTTAAAATCCCTCATCTAAGGGTCTAAACTTGCATCTGAGAAAACARTTCTGATGAATAGATAGAGATCCTTTGTCTTGCAGAGAGAAATAGAAGGTTTCTTTAAGTCAGATGACTATTTCATTTTAACCAAAAGAAGTGATTTGATTTTGYACCTAAAAAATTTAGGTCAAAAGTTTGATGCATACCTTTTTTGGGGTTTTGTTTTTTCAGCAATTTTTGAAACAAATCCTTATTTCACAATGTTTACTTTCTTCAGTTTACTCCAGAAACATTTACCCATATTTGACTCAAGTTCAACACTGTGTTTGTAAAAAGGATGATTTGGGTCAACAAAATCACATCTGTCTCCAGTTTACTAAAAACAAATCCTCTTCCATTTTTTTTTCCCATTTGATCTCTAACAGCAAGAGTCAGTGGATTTGTATATTGCTACTTGATATAGAGGGATTCTGTCTCTATTTGTATGTGTCTTCCTGGATCAATCAACAATCCTTCCTTTTTTCTGTACCTTGGCTATATTTAAACCCATCTACTTAGCAAGGGAATTTCTTAGGGAATGCAGCATATGACTGAGCTTTATTCCAAGGTGATGTTGTTAGGCAGCCCTGAAGTCCCTTACTAACCGTTATATTTACCAGCTTTTCCTCAATGGAAAGATCCTAGTGGAGTTATGTCATGCTCTGAAAATACAGAAAAGTAGTGAAGATGTGAATGTCCCAAGCTGAGAATTCAGGCCTTCAAGAAGGCTTAGGAGAAAAAGGCAAATAAGCAAATGGTGGGATGCAGCCAACTGGAGAGTATCACTGAAGCAAAACTGGTTTGGGGACAAGGGAAAGACAAGTTAAAGAATAATGCTTTAGACTAAATTCTGCATTGCCTTGAGGCTGCTGCGCTAGAACAGAGCTTGTCTTTTAAAAGCTACACTGCTAATTTGTTTGTAAGTGTGAATTTGTGGATTCCTAACATATTTGGCTTCTTTGTTGATAGCTGAAGGCCTTTGGCTTGAGCCTTGACAAGAAGTCCCCTTACTGTTGGCCTGCTTCCATCATCCCTGAAACAACATTAATTATTTTTAATGAAGAAAACCTTTCTGCTGCCAAATGACCTTTCTGAGATTCTGCATGAGCTAGATTTTCCACTTCTTGCTTAGGCTCCAAGATCTACAAATACACATGACCATGAAAGAGATTAGCACAGAGGAAACTGATGTGAACTGGTTCCTAATTCCAAATAAGAAAACTAATTGGAAAGGAGAAATTTACAATTTAAAGGGAGTTTAAGACCTTCTCTTGATCTCCATGGCTGAACAACCCACTGCAGTTTCCTAGTTATAAACCTAGAATTAGATGATATTGTGTATCTCCTGACTCTTCAGCCTCTTCAGTTTTACCCTGTAACTCCCCACATAAGGATGCAGTGCAAAAGTAATCCATCAGAATTCCAAACGGGATTCTGTGAGCAGCAGAAATCCTATATAAAGTGTGGTCAAACTCCTGTGAAGTATGAAGTTGTGTCATGCAATGTGTTTGTCTGATTTAACAGGATTAGCTTGGCGAATGGAGGAAGACGTAATCTGTAGTCCAAGCAAGCTCACTATTATAAGCAAACTCACCACTGTTTGTGGTTATTCTCCCAATTGCTTGTTTTTCTGAGCTGTGCAGAGGTGGGGAAAATGGCGCTTGGAAGTGAGTAGGTGGCTGTGCAGGGCTGGTCTGACTGACCTGTTCTTGCAGTGGAACTTCCCGTTGTTGATGCTGATTTGGAAGATGGCACCAGCACTGTGTTGTGGAAATACTCTGGTTATTAAGCCAGCTGAGCAAACTCCTCTCACATCACTKTACATTGGCTCACTGATTAAGGAGGTAAGGAAATCTGAGCATCCCATCCAGGTACTGTATTCTTGAGGTCACAAGGGAGACTGCATATTGAATTGGGTCTCTGGGTTTTTAGATTGCATTAAATTAAAGATTTCACAGAGGTAAGTGGGAACAACCTGTGTYTTCAGTCTTTTCTTTCAGAGACTCTGGTGTCTGGCAGTGGCTAAATGGGAGATAACAAAGACTACAAAACCTGTAGGTTTTTCTCCTGTAAAAGGAAGCTGGAGAGAGAAAAACTAGTCTTTTATTCCTCTGTCTTGTCCTCTTCTCTCCCAAATGGAGGAAAGACTACAGCTCAGTTTTATTAGACAAYGTGGATCTAACAAAAAAGAGAATGGTTGGACAGCAGAGTTGGGTTTGTACCCTTCTTAGACATGGCATAATTCTGCAAAGGCAGAATGCCATGGGAAACTATTCTTCATAGTTTCTGCATCTCATTCAACAATCCAGCTATATCTGACCTTTAGAGTCACCTCCTATACTGACATAAAGAGAAAATCACAGGTTGGGATTTCAAAATGCTGTTTTAGGGCTTGTCATGTAGGACCCCAGGTGCCCTCAGATTTATTCAACGTACAGAGGTGGTGGGAGGTGCACAGTATCTTCCAGGACTGGTCTGTACAGCATCAACATTGTATATTTAAGTATGTGAACCTAATTGTTTTTTGTCACATAACACCTTTAGCTTTTGTTAAGTGTCCAGCATGAACAAGAACAGGCCTAAAACTAGATGTGTTCAGCATCATTTAGCCTAGGCCAGAATATGCTTTAGCCTCTCGACTAGAAAGGTCTGTTTGTTAGTCTCAGTCCAATTATAATGATGATCCTATCTGTTCTTGGCTTAGCCTGGGGGAAAATAGAAGGACATGGTAATAATCGACAGTGAGGGCTCCTCTGCCAGGAGAAGTATGCAAAAATACTGCCAGTTCAGTGCCTTTCTCCTACAGTTAAGTGACTTAATGCAGTAGATGAGTGGGTATACAGTGCAGTTTTCATGACTCCCAGTTAGCCCTGTCATACCACTGGTCTTTCCACTCTGACATTCAACTCCCCACAAAAGTGTAGCATTCCCCCAAAAGAGCCATTTCGTTTTTGTGAAATTATTTTTTTTTAAACTGAAAATCTAATCTGTTTCTTTTTGGCAGTTTCACTTCAGCGCAGAAGTGCAATTACAGCAGAGTAATTTTATTTGAAGATGCCCTGTGCTACTGCCAACGATTGGCTAAACTCTTAGGAGTTTTTCATAAGAATTAATTTCCTTTATTTTGAACCTTTTAAAGGGATTCAGAAGATGTTAACACACAAGCAAAACTAGTTGTTGAGTTGAATGAAATACTTCTGTGTCGAGCAAAGCAGTTTTTTTTTTTTTCAGCAAAAATGAAAGCCAGAAAAAATCTTTCTGGTTCAAGATGACTTGAATGAATTTTTTGCTTCCTCGTGGCTTTGCTGCTGATTCTAAACCCTGTTACTTGTGCAGTTTGATGTGCAGTATTTTCTTGAAAACTGATAAGCCCAGATGCAAACTCAACTGTCCTTTGTCATTGTCACTTCCATGTAGGAATTAAGACTGCATTCCTGATTTATGCAAAAAAAAAGTCTCATCAAGATAATTTATTGCAAGGTAGTACAGCATCAATTACTTTCATTTTCTTCTGTATTAGAAAAGAACAATTGAATTTACTGAGATTTTATATTTAAAAGCTACAAGAAATGAAGTGAATATTTAATATCCTACGATTCCGTTGTTAAGAAATGCAGGGAAAACAGCCTGTGCAGTCAGTAGTAGGGAAAGGCTAGCCTAGAAAAGCATAATCCTCGAAACTCTTGTTTCAGGAAGCAAAAACAGACCAATAAGGCCCACACTTTTTACACTAGAATTTCACCTAAGGTTTTGCCATTTGTGTCTTTTGGCAAAATTACTAGTTGGCTAGTCTAGGTTGTAAGTGTGGTGGAAACTGGCATTAGTCTATTACCATCTGCTCTTGTATTCCTGTTTTATTAGCCCCATCTTCTAGTGAGGTTTTACTGACTTCTTAATCCTTCTGGCCCCTGAAGAACCACAAATGTCAACCTTTGTTCAAAACAAACTTTTGTTCAGTTACCCCTTGGCTCCAGCCGCACTGCAGTAGCTGGGTCCAAGTTTGGCCAAAAGACTTACTCTCTTTTAACTTGAATTTGGGACTCCTCCAAGAATTCTTACTGAATCTTGGCATTTCCTAAGCATGGCTATTATTTTCACTCATGTCTGCTCCAGTGGGTAGCGAGCAACCATGTTACTGAAAGGTCTGTTTTTCCCAGAATGTATCTAGTATATTAAGGTATATATCGTATACACCTTAAATTAATATGTGTTTGACATGCCTCGTACATGTTAGTCATTTTCGTATTTGTGCCCTTCATTTTCTCTCTGAACTTGATTTCAGTGATGTTAGTAAAATCAGGTGATGCTGTTAATTATTGAAGGATTAAGGTGTTTCGCTCAGTGATCTTCTGTGATGTTCCAAACATCAGTGGGTTTCGCAGAACCCTCCTAGAAATGCTTAGGAGTGAAAAGCTACAGAAATCACTTCAGTAGTTTGTAGAGTTTGTCCTCATCTACAAGAACATAGTGAAATTAATTCAGGCTTCCTGAGAACTGAACTACAGCTCTCAGGAGTGCAGTGAGGATCCACAGTGTTCAAAATCCCTGTCTACAGAGCTCTATTTAACTTCCTTTTAGGTGGGTTTCCCTCCAGGAGTGGTGAACATTGTGCCAGGCTATGGCCCCACAGCAGGAGCTGCCATTTCTACCCATCACAGCATCGACAAAATCGCTTTTACTGGATCAACAAAGGTAGGTGATGGCTTTCTCAAACATTTGCTGTTCCTCTGTGTGTTCTCTCCTAAGACTGCCAGCCATAGAAGACTGAATGATTTTTCTGTGTCATCAAAACCATTTTCAATAATTCCTATGTGACAGAATTTCTGATCTTGAATAAAACCAGCTGTTTTTATTACTGATCCTTGCGCTTGTGATAATCCCATACCTCCTAAAGCTGGGTTTTGCTGAACTGCCACAGTCCTGTAAGAACTGTAGAKGCATCCTGTAGATGCTCTGACATAGGCAAGAGGGTCTATAGGAGAGGCCTGTGGTGACTTAACATCATGTCATTGAATTAGTAGAACTTTTGGGCAAGTCTGCTTGCCAATCCAGCCCTGCAAGCATGTGCAACTGGAAAACATGTCAGTCAGTCTTGAACAATTCTTCCTGGGCTTTAGTTACCTCAGAGGAACTGAAGCTTAAATAAAAACATGGCACAGTGCCTGAGGCTTCCATAGCTGACGTGGAATGGATTAACATTTCAGCTTCTATGATTCTTTTGAGACATGCACAGTAAAGCACCTTCTATTTGTTCTATTTTTTTTCTGTAAGTAGCTATGGCTGCCTTGCTTAGAAGAGGGGAGAAAGTGAGGCCTCTTGCACTGTCATGTGCCTACAGCTGTCCTCTTCTGTACCTACATGGGAGAAACGAGCACATTACTTGGCCTAGTCCATGGAATTGAGCATAGGAATGGCACGCAAAAGAATTTGTTTCCAGTGATCACTGTTGCAAACTCCCTAATGAAAAATTGCTTAGAAATGTGAATGTTTGTGCTTCCACTCACTGCTGTGGATTTTCCTTGCAGTACATACAGGGGCTGTGGGCAGAGAATGGAAATGTTCACACCAATGGTGCAGTTGAGGCAAATAATCTTTTCATTTTTATTTCCTTGATAATGTTATTCTTGCTGAGCATTTGCTAAATTTGTCTGTTCTCGTGCCTTTCCTTATAATTGCAGAGCACAATCCAATTGCATAATGATAATGAATTTCCCTGAAGGGTGTTCCTGGTCAATAAAAGTAACTTGTTAAACATTCAAAGGTGTTTCAAACTATGTGGTTTGCATTTAACAACAGTACCATCTAGTGGTCTAGTGTACATACACACCTTATCCCATAGGAGAAGGTCTGTTAAGCCTCTGTTTCTATGTAGAGATCATGGGAACAAACATGAACACAATAAAGTAGAAGTTCACAATGAGTTTTCGCTCTCTAGATAGTTTGTCTAGTCTAGGGGCTTGTCCAGATACATGCTTCTCTCCAAATCCTGGATCAGAAACTTTTAGCTCACATTAGACTATGTGAAAACAATAGAGCTTACAGATTCATCCAGCCCACATGGATCTAGTTGAGTTTTTAATGAAAAAGGAGTATCTGGTGGATTAGAAGCAGAAGGAAGATCTCAGCTGCTGGAGCCTGAAGGCAGAAAGCTCCTATTGCAAGCATTGTGCTTGTCTTCCTAATCCATAAGTGTGCTGGAAAMACCAAGAGAGACAGATTCTTTGCTAATGCATGTATAATTTAGAAGTGTTTTCTTTCCCCTCCACCCATCTGTGAGTTCAGCTGCATCTCTGCAGTATTTGCAGCTACTGTTTCTGAGTCAGAAAGCAAAACTAATTTAAAATACATTTTGACTTAGTTTTTAAGCCCTGGCTTGGGCTCAGTGCCTGAAAATACTGATATTGAACTGCATGAGAATTTTGCCATCTAGATTTCTTTCTTTCCCTTAGTGCTTMACTAGCACATAACTAGCTTGTAGTAATGACTCTTGTGAAGCTATGTGCATCTTGCAGCATGATGCATCACCTTTTTTGCTGTTGCTAGGACTTGCTGAGTGACTTGAGATGATTTTAGGCTCAGGAGTCTTGCCTGAGTTTTAAAGGCAGTACATGAAAAATGCAGACCTAGAACTGCCAGCTAACTGCCACATGCTTTCCTTGCTCACAGCTCCACACCAGTGCAGTAATATTTTTAGGCAGAAATCAAGTTAAGGTTACCATGCAAAGATAAAATACAAGAAGACAAGAAACAAAATGAGAAAATTCAAAGTGAAAGTCACACCTGAAAAAAATAACTCACCTTAACAATTGAGATTCCCAGATAAAAATTTTAACTCATACTGCTTCTAACAAAATCAGACTACTAAATTATGCTGACTTTTGATTTATACTTTTCTTGTGAAGAATTCCATTTTTTTAAATGGAAGAGAAATTGCTGTTTTGGTGTTTTCAGTCTAAAAAAGAAACAGGCTAGTCAGAATTTGGGGAAAATACTTAAAATGAAACATTTTTTCTAGAGGGGAACCYTTATTCTGGTATTATTTTGTTTATGTTCTGAAACAAAAGTAAATCCTTCATTTCAGGAGAGAGTGGCCGGATAAATTCCCCCAGAGAGTCAGAGCCGGCTCCTGGGCAGAAGGTTCCAGAGCAAAGCTTGCCAGAGCTTATCTGTCAGCATCCTCAGTAATTGCTTGGGAGGGAACATGTCTCAGTCACTCTTCTGTGTGAAGTTGCTCAGCCTGAACTGTCAGAAAGAAGTGGGATTCTCCTAAATGTCAAAAACACTATGTGGCTTTCTTTTATGAGAGAGGTAACAGATAAGAACAGTGAGTTCTTATCACTGCCTTGGCAAGATCTACTCAAAGACATTGAGTTCCTGATTTTAAATATAAAATTCCTTCCTTATTAACCTTGGAGCCCCACTGAGTGCCAGGCAGTTGCTCAACAGTTTGTGCTGTCCAACATGATAAATGCCTTCTGCAGTTCTGGTAACAGATAACTTTAGACTCCATTTCCTGTAGTTCTCCCACATAGGCCATAATTTCATATCTGCCTAAAAAAAGATGATTCTGAGTCTGTTTGTGACCCAATACGTTGGAGCAGTAGGAAACTCAAACCATTTAAGAGTGTTGTCCCTGACTTATGCCTTCTTCAACCACTTACCATGCTCTTCTGCCCTTGTTAGCATCCCACTTGATACACTGAAGTAAGACTTTCAAGGGGAAAAGTCCATCTCTTCTTTGTGTCTCAATACTGCAGGTTGGAAAACTGATCAAGGAAGCTGCGTCTAAAAGCAACCTCAAAAGAGTGACGTTAGAGCTTGGAGGAAAAAACCCCTGCATTGTGTGTGCAGATGCAGACTGTAAGTATGGGCTGCTGTGTCTGTATTTGCTGTAAGACGCTWCGAGTGTGGTGTGCCCTGTGTGCCGTTGTTGTCCTTTGGCAGCTAGCAGGGCTGGTGTTCTCCCCCAGGCCCCTCCATCTCAAAGGCTGCAAGACACCCCTGCCATAGAGCGTGATGGCATCATTCTGCACTGGAGCCATCTCCCAGCGTGGGGAGGATCCCTGTGGCAAATGAGCAGACTATTACAGTGCTACCTTCCCTGGAGGTGGCTGGAGTTGCAGATAGGACACATCACATTTGTGCGTCTCTGCTGTTTTGGTACCTTCCCTTTGAGCTGCAGAGCTTGAGTCAAGCACTGTTTCCTAAAATGCAGCCTCCCTGCAAAAATTGCTATGAGAGGAGAGTTTACTAGGACTTGATCTAATCCTTTCTGCTTCTTCCTTCCCTTTAAACATAGAGGGTCTGCAGGATTTATTTTGTGTGATTCTCTTATGTTAGTGAGTAGCACTAGGAGATGTGTTTAACCTGTGACCATCAAAGTGATTTTAAAAACTTACTTGACTTGGGGAAAATAGTTTCCACTTTTCTGCTTAGCACGTGTCGGTTAAAAGCAAGACATATTTGTGTTATCTGTTAACAGTGAGGATTACAAGGACCTGGTCTGAGCTGGTTGTACAACAGAAAGGCATGCTGCTGTCTAAACAATCGCTATTGCGTCTAGTCTTCAGGAACTCGTACATGRTATCTAGGATCCACAACTGAATTCTAATATGGGATTAAAAACTAGTTGCTGCCCTGAACAAGACCTTGTGGAAGAAGGTGTCAGAGCCCATGACAAACTAGACCCTGGGACAGAAAGTGTGTGTGTGTGTGTGTGGGGAGGGGCTCTGGAAGTAGTAGGGAGCTGRTTTAGAGGCAGTGCAAGGCCTTGTGAGTACCCCAATGGGTATAGACCATTGTCAGCAGCTTTTAAGGAGGTTTTCCAAAAGAGAAAGGAAAAAAATAAGGCTGGAAACATTGAAAGGCTGAAACTATGCATCTAATAATGCTTTTCCCTCCTGGGCTGTCCTGCAGTGGACTTGGCAGTGGAATGTGCCCATCAAGGCGTGTTCTTCAACCAAGGGCAGTGCTGCACAGCTGCCTCACGAGTGTTTGTGGAGGAGCAGGTATACCAAGAGTTTGTCAAGCGCAGCGTGGAGTATGCCAAGAAGCGACTCATTGGAGACCCCTTTGATGCCCGAACTGAACAAGGGCCCCAGGTAACTGTGTGCCTGAGAACAGTTGTTGTTTGTTTTTTTGTTAAGCTTTTGTTTAATTCTCCTTGGATAAATATTACCCTTGTGAATATGGTCCCAGCAGAAACCCTGAGGGGTGAGTAATGTATCATGGCTTTATTTTTTTTTCCAATTAGTCACAATTGTTGAAATGTTATGTTGTAATTTTTTTTTTAACACARATGCATTTAATTCACTTAGCCAGCTTTATGCAAGGGACTGTCTCYCTCGTACAATAATATAAAACTTGTTCCAATGAGGACTGGAGATGCACAGAAGAGTGCAGCTGAAGAAATGATCATTCAGCTGCTGGGTTGTGTTGGTGATGACAAGTAGTTAGAGCCCAGAAACTCATGAGTCCCCACTTGCCCTTTCCTCTTCTGCCTCTTTATGATCTTTTGGTGAAGTTTCAGCTGAGTTGGAAAGAAGAACCATGCCAAGCCAATGTCACAAYCAGTCTTGTTAATGCTTCCAGAGTCTTATTTCTTTCTTCTAAAGTGATCTGAGCTGTGATGGAGAACTCTAGAGGAAGATGATCCTAGGGTCAGGTCTTCAAACAAGGCCAYTGTTGGCTACTAAAATTAAAGGGAGAATCCCAGAAAGTTATAGCCTAGAGCATCTGTTTCCAGCACTACATTTTTCTTCCTTGATATGGTACAGGATTCCCCAGAGAAGGGATAACCCAAGGGACATCTGTCTTTTTATCTGAAGTTCTAGGTCCATTCACACTTGATATGTATGTGGCAAAACTTCACTGCATATCCTCATGTATGGGGATATGATGATGTGTATCCCCTGATCATGTTGGGGTTCATCTGTCCCTGAAACTTGCCTAGAAAGATCTCAAACTGCTTAGCTGTCTTGCTAGGGAAATATTCATGTGCTGGAACCTGTTTCAGCAGAGATGAGCTGATCCTCAAACTGTTCTAGAACCTGCTCTTACCTTGTGTTCAGGGCTCTCAACTTTTCAGGCTTTTTGTGGTTTTTGATGTAGTATCAGCTTAAGCCTTACCTAGCTTCTAGTAGCAGTAAGCAAACTGCATTTATAGTCTTCATGGGACTGCCTATCTTTGTCTGGCTCTGATAGAGACCACTGACTTCATAGGAACAGCTCCTGAAATGATAGTACAATACAGAGTAGCTGTATGGTTTTAAAGGGTGAGCAGAATGCGTAGGACGAGGCTGCTTATTCCAGTTCAACCATCCTCCCTAACACTTCTCATGCCATGTCAGAGCACTGACAGCACTTCTCAGTGCTGCTGTGGCTTAAGGGATACTCCTTGTATACAGCACTATAATTAGGGGTAACAGTAAATGGGTATAACAGYCTGGAGAGATTGCAAATACAGCCTGTTTGTCCTCTCTCCTTGTTTTGGCTTGCCTGTGACACTTGTAGCTAGAAGAGATAGGACTCCCTCCAGCCTGAACTTCTCTGCATGCCAGCTGCCAAACCCAGGAATGGAAGATGTGGTGAGAGTCGGAGGAAACTGCTAGCCCTAAAGCTTTCACGTGGTCCCCAGTGCAAAGRAGCAACCACTTCTGCTGCCTGTGCAGCTGTGATGACTGTCTTTCTGGAGCCTATGCTGTAAGATGCAACTCACAGAAATTCAAGCTTAAAAATGCAGAAGAGGAAAATAATGCAGTGTCTCAAGGACTTAAAGTACCTCCAAAAGTAGCAAAGGTTCACACCTGTCCCTCATGTTACTGTTCAACTGAAAAGGTCTAGATCAGGTTTCTCCTCTGTTCTTGAAGCCACCTGCTCTGCTGTGAGATGGCTTTTGTTTTGAATTGTTGCAGAGAGAAAAAATCACCAGAAAAAAACTTTTCTTCCTTCTCTCCCTTAGCTCTCCCTGTCAGGCCTCAATTGCTTCAGATCCAGGTCATTGCATTTATTCCCCTTTTGTGGGCCAGGGTGAACATGTGGAACAATGTTACTAAAAATGGGCCACAGAGTGCTGTGTAAACCCTGTTCTGGCATGATCACTGGCTTAGAAGCCAACAGGGTGAAGGTGTTGGAGCCAGCCTGTACATTGAAGATTGTTGTAGCCCATGATTTTTATAGTCCTACATGAGCTCCAAGAACTTGCAGCCAGATAGCAGGCCCAGGAACTTACATAGTGTTTAAAAGCARATGCAGGAGATCCTCTGCAGTCCARACTTYCCAGCTTATGCCCTGGGAAACTAAGCCAGACCATGACTGAGCATAGTGCTCAAAGAAGCTGCTGAGACWACATGAGACAGGACGATACGGGGTGGTGGACAGTACTGTTTCACAAGAACTTAAAGTTGATATAAACTGGTCCTGAAAATGTGGTCCTATCTGCAACTGCTTATTCCTGTATCGCACTGCACTTGTGAACTGGGCTGAGGAACTGGGCTGATGCAGGTCTAAATCAGCCTTTTTGTGARTGGGAAGGAAAGGCAGATTTTTACTCAAATCAGCTTCCTGATGTGGATTTCTGTGCATTGGCATAGATGCTTGTGGCATGGATGGGGGAAAGGRCAGTGTGAGCTGCAGCATTGGATTATGCTGATCTAAACTGCCCTGCTCTCATCAAAACTAAGTCAAATTTAATCATATTGCACAGAAATGAGACATGCTTCTGCTATAATTTTAGATATAATAACCAATATATAATCACTATAAAATTGTGAACAGTAGACTGCATTAGATGAGRTCCTGATAGATGAGAACAAGGGTTAGACTAGAACAAGACTAAACTAGACTTGTTCTATACTGGGATTTGGGGACTATATGGCCTCATCTACAGGAAGCAAATTAGCCCTAAAGCTGCCATGTGGCACTTACTAGCCAGAGGTTATTCAGCCCAAGCCTTATTGCTTGATTTTTAAGACACTAAATATATTTCTTAGATATTTGTGTGCTTTAGGATTAAGGCATGAGAGCAGAATGTAACTGCAGTATGTTCAACACAAGTGTAGAATTATTCTTTAGGATTATAGATGATAGATTAGGAAAGGGAAAAACTGCTTCTCGCAATCTTGGCTTCAAATGAAGCAAGATGTGAAGATCTGGGGATTTTCAGCATCACCCTGATCTTGTAAGAGCCTTCTTCTCTTTTGAGTTATATGGATGAATGGTAGAATTTGCTCTACCAGATCATATGCTTTTAATAGAAATCAATATTCAAACCATAAATAATAATGGAGTAGGGGGCAGCATTTATACAAGCCTTGCAAGCTCTAGTCACAATGACTAACAATTCTTCCCTTGCATGTCATTTTTTACAAATATTTTCTTTCCCTAGTGTCTTTTCATCTAACTATAGTTTGCCTTGCAACAAGTTACAGCTGTATAAATATCCTTGTTTTGTTTTCTGTTATGTGAAGTGGCTGAACTAGATTTATCTGGATCACAGACATGTGAGGATGGAAAGCACTTGCAGATATTTTCAAATTATTTACATTTGACWACTAAGGAACTAGATAAATAGACAACATGTATGACACCTGGCAAACTTCTTAT
Organism: Rhea americana; assembly: GCF_003343005.1. NCBI lineage: Eukaryota > Metazoa > Chordata > Aves > Rheiformes > Rheidae > Rhea > Rhea americana. The sequence continues at coordinate 774,188 of NW_028186401.1, read as the reverse complement.
GTGACACCCTGTGTGCCTATATGAGGGCACACATTTTCTCATGTAATAACAYGTATTAAATGTTTCCTTTCATAGCATTTTACACACAAGAGAACATGAGCACTCGGTACTGAGTTGTCTGCAGGGCATGCAATATGCACATCTGTGTGGCAGGAGATGTGCTGTTTTCTGTTTTTCCTCTGTACCAGAAGTACCCAAAGGACACACTCCTGAAGCTTTGATATTTTTCTAAAAGCATGAAGACTTGGATTGTGTGTGGCCAGGATTAACAGGGGACAGGATACAGTCTGTAATCTGGAGGAGTTGCGTATGGAACACTCTATGTTCAAACAGTCCCAACTGGCAACTGTCTCTGCTGAAATAAAAACAGATGTCTACAGAAGGGTATAGAACCAGGGCAAACACTTGGAGATAACTGGCATTCAGAATAACCTTCCAGGCTGCTCCTTGAGCTAGCAGAATGGAGTCTTATTTAATTCACCTCCATGAATTTGTCTGGGTTTCTGTTAATTTTGCGTGTTTTGTAACATCTCTGTAAGACTTCTCCCATCTGCAGCATGCTGTGATGAGGTGTTCATGGCTTAATTAATTGCAACGTGCAAATAGCCACATCTTTTTATTTGAAACCTGACAGTACCTGCAATATAATAAGGCATGTGGGGCACAAAAGAAGTACCCGAAGTACCAGATCAGAAGTGCTGTGGGCTTGTGCATCTCTTCCCAGCACATGTGACCGAGTATGCTTGTGGAGTAAGTGGTGTCTTCTGAGGCCTGATGCGGGAAYGCACAGCTGTGCAACTCTAGCATCTTGTACTCACATCTGGACTGGCTTTTCCCCACTTTTACTGAAACCTCTAGTTGAAAGGCTGCAATTTGAACTTGCCGCATATTTAGGTGTGGATGGAAAGGAGTTAAGCAAGACTAGTATTTAAAAGTGAGGATATGGATGTCCAGTCCTGCCAGTTTAGAGAACTAGAAGRTACTGGGATGCTGCTAGTCTCTCAGATACTTGAAAGGTGATTCTGATATTAAAAATATGGCTTTAGTGCAGTAGTTGTTCTAAAAGCACTCCACTAACAGGGCTTATTTTTGTGGCTGTGTGGAAAGAGATGAAGGCAGAGCTGGTTGGGTTCTTCCAGCGCTCAGGCTGGAACCAGATAGCTATGGGTGAAGTTGCACATTATAGTTAAGTCAGCTTAACAGTTCATACTCTGCTTCTCCCTCCTTTGCACTGATTCATCAGACCCCTTGCTGAGCTGACTCAGCTTGTTAGGCCAGCAGAAACCCATCTTACTGTGCTAGTGAGCTAAATTGGTGCATGGAGAAGTTTAGGAAAGTCCCAGAGCTGGTGTGAACTAAGCCATGGAAATGCACATCTGGGAGGTGGAGGAAGGGGAAGAGTGAGGAGGCCCCTTCCACATAGCAGCAAACTGTTAGATCAAATTAATCCATCACATGTCACTTCACCTTCTGTCTTCTGTGGCTCAGGGCTGTACCCACATCCTATCTTTCAGCCTACTCATTGTATGAATGCAGTATCATAGAATGGTAAATGAGATGTAAACTTACCCAGTCTGACAATACCCTGCAGACATAACCCTGGCCCCRTAACATGGCTCCAGCAGGATTCAGTCTTTGAAACAGTGATAATAAAGGYACTGCTGTCTGTTTCCTATCCTTTTGTGTCTGACAGATTGACCAAAAACAATTTGACAAAATCTTGGAACTGATAGAAAGTGGGAAGAAAGAAGGCGCTAAGCTGGAATGTGGAGGTCTTGCCATTGAAGACAGAGGCCTGTTTATAAAACCTACAGTGTTTTCAGAGGTTACTGACAACATGCGTATCGCCAAAGAAGAGGTACAGTGCAAGCAACCCGAACCTTTAAATGCATTTACCACTATAAATGTGAAAGCAGCTGTAAAAAAGACATTGCCATGATTTGAAGAGAAAGCCTGAGAGAAGAGTTATTTCAGTCTACAATGTCCTAAAAACTACCTAATGACGAAATCTGTGCATCTGCAAAGTGGGCTTTAATCTGAGGACTGAGGGTGGGAGTAACAAATGTGACAGAAGGAGGACAGTGCAACAGGCAAAAACACTGTCAAAATGTTTTAGTAGGTTTTTTAATCTCCTTGTGCAATTAATGAGATGTCTGTCTGCCAGCACTTTCTAATGCCTTTCTGCTTTCCCGTTTTGTTTGGTTTTTCAAAAGGGAAGTAGCCCTGTGAGTTTGCTCACTGTGCAATAACAAACCCAGATATGAACACAGTGAATAATACTGTCCTAAAGCATTTGGGTCCCATTTCAGGAGATTTTGATATAATGCAAAATATGAGCATGTGCCTTACCTAGATATAGCTACTATAAATGCTGCTTCCGAATAGTGAGCGGTGGTGATGGAGGAGCTTCTGAAAGAATCCTTAGTCTGAAAGCCCTACAGAAATAACTGAAGCTGTTGCAGGCTTCTCAATTCTATGTCTCCTTTGCCCCATAATTTGACAGATTTTTGAGACAGAGCTGGGCTCTCCTATTTTCTAAGCAGGCTGATGTTTGTRCATGCTGTGTGCTCTTGAAAGGCCACCTACAAAGCAGACTTGAAACTGCTCAGTTGTGGTACTTGCTGATGCAAACTGAGAGTCCAGGATGATGTGGGTTCTTGCTCCACCATTTTGTAAAAAAAGTTGCTGTATTGCAGAAAGGGGGTACCAGAATGCTGGGACCTAAAGTTGAGAAGGAGGGAAGGAATGACCTTGCTATATTGCTATCAAAGAATTTTTACCAAGTAGCGTTAGCATCTGAAATAATCCCAGATTCTGTTCTCGTGCTGAAATCCCCTGAGGCTGACCATTTTTTTCCAATATGAAAATATGGCCAAAGCCAGCAAAGTGCAGATCTAATACTCTGGCTTTCATTATTCATATGGAGAAAAATTGAACAAGCTGCATGTGATTAGATCCTGTGATGTTCCTTTGAAATATCGTTAATCTACTTTTCATCATGTTCCCCAATGGAAAATAAGTAGTTGCCAAAGTCCAGCTGGCACTTGTGTTTTTATAGTTTAGCCTAGTGCTTTTTATGGGGCTGCTTACTGTTCACTCCTGGCAAAATGTTTAGATGTCTCAGATCTGCCACAGAATCTCTAAGGAACCTGGGAAAGATATCTGTCAGTCTGGGCATGAGTTGCATTCTAAAAATAGAGGGGAATAAGAACTGAAAATCTCATGACAGGCCTTTTTTTTTTTAATGAACTGTCTCCAAATCCCAAGTCATGATTCATGAGGCTTATCCAGTTTCATTCATCTGCAGTTTTGTTGGAAATGCACATTCTTACTTTGCCTAGAAGCAAGACTACAGTTAAGTACCTGGACCTTCCAAAACGAAGGAATTTAGAAACACTCGGATAAGCCTAAAGGCCAAGCAAATTCCTGAGAGTGGCAATCAGGACTGAGACTGTATCTCAGATTCAGCAGGGTATTATTGCCCTGCAAGACCATGCAGGCCAGAAAGGTGTCCTGCCCTCAATACTGGACTTGCCAAGAGACTCTGCCAGAAATCATGAAGTACTGCATTTGCAGGCTGCTTTTATACTGGCAAGTTTGTGGCTAAACACATACACAGTAAATGCATTGAGTGAAATAAACTGCATACACTTACAAAAGCAAAGCTAAAGCTGAGGAAGAAAACTTACAATATCTGAAAAATACTAATTACTTCTTGAGTATACTGTACTTCTGAGTCCAAAAGGAGAATGACTCGTAAATGTAGAAGGAATGAATCWTTCGAAACTTCTCCTGATCTAACTGCTCATTTTGATTGTTATAGATGACTTTTCACACATAGATTACAAAACCTTTATAATCTGAAGGAAACATGTTAGTTGCTAGATCTTTGCGTTTATGCTAATACTACAGAATATCACTGGACTTCCTTTGAACCCAGTTTCATTGGTAGTTCCCAAGAGACTCTACCAGTAACTTTTGGAGGATATTAGAATTGTTTTAACATTTCAGAGGTAGTGTCCAAACAGAGCTTTTGATTCTGATTACTTYAAAATTGCTATGTGTAGCAAAGACTTTCCTGTACTAATGTTTAATTGAAATGTGTAGATTTTTGGGCCAGTTCAGCCAATTATGAAGTTCAAGAGTATAGAAGAGGTCATAAGAAGAGCCAACAGTACTGAGTATGGACTCACGGCTGCAGTGTTCACAAAGAATCTGGACAGAGCATTAACATTAGCTTCTGCATTGCAGTCGGGAACTGTCTGGTAAGCAGTGCGTGACCTGAGTGCAAGCTGGGATTGTGTGTGTTTGCTGGGAGGGGAAGAAGGATGTGTAATTTGGAAACTTGTATTAATGCTGGAGGCCAGATGCATTAGTAGTCTGTTTAATTCTTGATATTCTGCTCAGAAGCAACATGCAGTCATCAAAATCAGATGGTGAGAAGAGGGCCAGATAGTCTGGAGAGAAATGGACTGTTCCTTCAATCATTGTTGTTCTTCATATGGAAAATTTTGAAGTTATTGGGGGCTGTAGTAAGTTTCACTAAACATGATGCCCTCCAAATTCGTGCGTTTAGAAGAACGCAAGTCTGATGATCTTTAAGTAGCATCAGATGGGATCATAGACCTTGCACAAATCAGTATGGGCGGCAGATGGCATCACATCACCATCTGAAAGAGAAGTAGAACTTTTTGCTCACAAAACATTTTATATTAGATGGAATCCTCCTTTTTTCTATTGAGGATAGAAATTTGATCTGATGTGGATGCATACAGAGGATTTTAAGAGTTGGCACCAGAAAAATCTGTCTTTTCTGATAATATTTACATAAAAATAGGATATTGGCCTGTGAAATATGTGTGTGCTGTACATATCTGAAGGTGCAGTCCYACTGCATCAAGCCACATCTGGCTTGTTTCAGATCTCACCAGAATGCTGAGGAAGTATCTGCACTAACTCCCTCTACCTAGTGTCTATAGAAGTAGGGCTAGCGCTTCAGGTTTTACTGCAACACAGGTCTAATGCAGTCCAACTGTTTTTATCTACCTGCAAGTGGAAGTTGGGATCTGCTTATGAGTGTTTAGATGGCCTTCTGGTGAACATGGACATTTCAAAATCTGTTTCATTAAACTAGGGAATAAGTTGGGCTTTCAGTTATCTTAAAGTATGACTCTGAACACTGCATTAATTCCAGCTCAATAAATGACTTGGCCATTAGGGACTGTGAAGTGAAACAGGAGTCAGATTCTGAACATCACTCAAACGTTTTTTCTTTCTGTAGCAAAATAAGATTTTATTGCTAAAATCTGATTTTCTTAAGTGAGTGTATAAAGGGGAAAAAATGTCAAATATACTTTTTTAGTATTGTTTCTGTTATCATCTTGCTTTTTCTTGCTGTTGAATTGTCTTTTACAATTGATGTTTTTATTATAGGATCAACTGTTACAATGCGCTGTATGCACAGGCTCCTTTTGGTGGCTTTAAAATGTCAGGCAATGGCAGAGAACTGTAAGTTTGCTCAGTATTTTGTTTATATGTAGATGGTAGGTGCAATAACAGTTGTGACTGGGTAAGAATATTGTTGAATTTGCTTTTAAACCATCAGACTTGCAACTTGCTGCACAGAGAGATGCTAGGGCATTCACTGAAGTACAGCATGGATGTAAAGCACAGGTCTGAGAACATGAGCAGTGCCTTCAGGAGTCCTTCATCTAGGTTATAAACTCTTAAATACCTGTAGTTCAGTCAATTCCACCTGCAAGCATTTTTYCTTCATTAAATTTTCAGATCAAGGGAGAGGTGTGACACCCCAGCCTGGGGCTGCTCATACCCACATCAAACCTCCTCCATCTTTGTATCCTAGTAGCTGTGGCTCACTTGACAGCTCTATCATTGCCCCTAGCTGGTTCTCTTACAACTCCTGACTTTCTTGAGCTGCAGCTAGAACAACAAGGGACAATCTCCAAGATCATTCTTCCTCCTAGCTTCCAGGTTTGCTAGTAAATTAGAGAAGGACTCTCCAGCCCTTTTCCCCAGCCTGATCTGCTGCAGCATGGCCACCAGACATTCCAGCTTTAGCTAGTTAGTTACTAATGCAGATAATTTTAAAATGAGGTCATCCTGTAAGCTAGAGGAAGAGTTGAGAAATAGACTTAAATCTTATTTTTTTTCTTGTACAGCAGAGAGGCGAGTTTTATTACACCATTTGTGGAAGAGTACTTCAGAGGAATTTAATGCACCTCTTCTTTCATAAGCAGATGTATTTCGAGGAGCAGATTCCAGGAGCTGTTCTGGTGCATCTGTGGGCTGCTTTGAGACTTTCAAATGCCTCACATGTTATGCAGAGCAAATGAGTGAATCCTCAAAAGGGATATACATATTGAGACCTTATGCTTTACTTTGCCTGATTGCCTGGCTAATTAAAGGAGGTCGGGGGTTTATCCCCTAGGCAAGGCATGGGAATGGTGCCAGTTCCCACCAACTATGAAGATAATGCAGTGATTCGGTCTGACATCACTTTGCATTTTTGGAGCAATGCAATTTTCTAGGCTGAATAATAGAGCCCACTGTGCCCTCCTGATACATGGTATCTTGTAGACAGAAGTTTACTTCCTATGAAGGAGTAACTATAATTACTGTTTAATCATCAATAACTATATTCATGTGGATGCTGCTTCTACAAGATCTCACAACAGTGGTCAGTTTTCACTAGCTGGGATCCATGAACTATCATCTTCTGGTTGCTGTGACCAGAAGCATTCGGTATTTCCTTTATGATAGGTAGAGTGTATTAGTGTATGTATGTATATGCATGTACATAGTGATAATTAGAAATGGTTGACAAATTAGACACAAACTGGTAGCTGGTGTACATTAGTTCAGATCTGTTTTTAAATGGCCTGGTGTTGTTTACAGCAGCTGTTGATCTGCAACTAAGTTGCACTTGTGTAGAAACCTCTTATCTTAGGGAAGTATATTTTAACAAGCTACAACTGTTTGTCCCTCTCCCTCCTCTCCCTTCTTTTACAGTGGTGAATATGCTTTGGCTGAATATACTGAAGTGAAAACAGTCACCATTAAACTCTCCCAGAAGAGTCCATGAAAGCAGAAGGCCTAAAAATGCTGACACTCTGAATGTGACACATGGGGGATGTGTTCAGAGCAARGGGGAGGGGAGGGGTAGGAAGGAAAATGGAAGCAGCACTTGTTTTGGAGAAACACCTTACTATATTCCTCTAGGAAAACTGAATCTACTGGACTCCATTTTGTCAACTGACTCTTCAAAAGCTGATTTAACTGACCCTACTGGCAGCATAGCACACACTTGTACTATGCAAGTCCCTGGGTGCTTATCTGTCTGTTCCCTGTGATTAAAATACTGGTCACAGTGTTTTCAGGACATCTGCTTTTCAAACTGTGCCTCTGAAGGACTTGGACATCAATGGCATGTTAGAGTAACTTCTGGTACCGTTAGCATGGATTGTTAAACACCTTCAGAGGCATATGGGTTTCACTTGGCATAAATGGACTTGAGTGGTAGGGCCAATATAACTGAAGTTGACAGAGTTTGTGTGCAGACTGCAATCAGAGTTTTGGATGGGAATGTAAGCTTTCATGGAAGGATCTGTAAAGCAATTCTGTTTGAAAGAGCTATCCTGGTTTCTCTAAAGATACATGCATCCCCCATATTGGTGATATTCTAGTCCTGAATGAGGTTTATGGAAGTTTCTGAGACGACTGCTTTGGGGCCAGTATTTTACCCAGTGTAACTAAACTTTAAAGTGTCCTTTGAACTAGATGGTTTGGTGTACATGCACACACGTACTGCAAATGCAAGTTACTGACTTACTAGCCCCTGTGGCTCCAAATGAGTCACAACGATATCTCAAAGCTTCACTATAGCACTTTCTGCAAGAGGATTTTGCACTGTACTTACCGTGATGATGCAGAATTAAATGCTAAGCATGTAGCGTGGTAGATACCCATGGGAAACATCCAGGGCACAAAGACCCAAGCCAGTCCTTCCGGGCTGGGGGAAGGGAGCAAAAGAGCTGCAAGAAGCTGTCTTGCTCTCCCTTTCTCTGTCATTTTCAGACTGTGTGGACATCTCTTCATTTTCGAGCCAGAGCTAATTATGTGAGTAAAACTCACAGAGTAGCTCAAAGTTATCCTCACTGCTTCTTTCTCCCTTATGAATGTAGCTTAGAATAGATTTCTGGAAATATAGTATGAAAAGGCAGGTGCTCCCAAGCACATACTGAATGCTAAAGATGTGGGTGTACAAAGCAGTTACCATGGAATAAGCTATGGCTGGACTTAAAAGATGTCAGCAGCTCTGCAGTAATTGTTCCTGTGAGTGCTGTCATCTTGTGGCAAGCACAGAGCAGCTGAATCTTCACTGAGGAATAAACCACCTTGAATTCCCTCTTGTTTACAGTTGTATAAGCATGCACACAAATAGCATCCATGAAGTGGCTATCACACTAAGTACATGCCTTAGTACATCCTGCAGTAACTTCTTTGCATGCCCAGACATTACTTTGGGCTTAGTGAAAAGCCACGTGCTATCTTCAGTTCCTGGGTTTGCTACTTCACCTGCCCCTGATCCTCTACTGAAGAACCACTGGCAAGCCTATGGGAAGCTCCGTGGCTATGTAAGTAGGTGGAAGTTGGTGGTGTCAGCAGGTTAGAAACTTCAGCTGATCCTATTGGGTTAGTCTTCTAAGAGCAAACTGATGCACATTGCTTCGTGAATATCTCCAGATCTCTATGGAGCACTGGTAAAGATCCTTGCCAGGAGTTTTTTCAGATGTCAGGGCTTGAAGCAGAAATGCTGGTCTAGTCTCTGTTCTCTGAATCAAGCAAGTTGACCAGTAACTTCCTTTGATCAGAGATGTACCCAGTCAGAATAAGTGCTATTGCATGAGTAGACCTTTTTTGGAGAGGGAAGGAAGGTGGGTGGTGATGAATAAGGAGAACATCTGCATGGGCCTGAACTTCCTTATTAGCTAGTGAACGTTGAAATTGCACTTCAACACTGCTTCATTTCTCAAATGACATACCTCCAACAGTTGTGTATAACTAAGTGCCTGTCCACCCACAGTTCTGTGAGACAGGGCTTCCACAGGTAAATCTCCCCATCCAGTGAAAAAAACGTCCTCCCTACCCCATGAAAGGCTGAATGGGTAAATTGTAAATAAGTTTCTATTTTTGTAATACATTTAGAGTGCGAACATCTTTTCAGACAAACATTTTACTTTTGCCTAGTTGATGGTTTTCTAGGGCTACAGTCAGATAATAGGGAGGCAAGGCAAATAGTAAAAGGCTGGTTATTTTGATGTAGCTTCTATATTCATTTTTGATAAACAGCGATTGAAATTGAAATCATCTGGAACTCTTAAAAATCCTAGTATTCTGCCTTTATATGTATAATGTATATTTCACTTCTTTTCTTCCCTATCAAGTTTTTAAAAAGTCAATGTTATCTCTTATTGTATAAATCAGGGTTTGACTCTACACACTGAATTTTCTAAGTTATATAACACTAGACACTAACTTTAAAGTAACCCCTTAGAGGGTATATATTCTTTCATTGCACAGTAAGGCTTTCATATGAAATACTACTTTTTTAAGAAAAGAATTATATTTATAAATTAGGATACAGTTAATCTAATGTATTTTTATAGTTAAAGGTACATGGAAATGCTATGTTTAAACCTCATGTATATATTTAGAATGTGTATCTTTTTGTAATAGTTCTCTTGTTCCTAATAAATGTTTAACTTTGTGGTATGGTTTCTATATGCTATATTCTGATATTGCCCAGGAAGGATGACTGAGGGGGGGGACACTTCTACTGATTTTATTCCTTTTAAGTTACTGTAATCCTCTTTTGTGTACACTGATTAGTGCCTTAAGAAAATTCTGGTCCCTCTAATGCAAGTTTTACGACCCCTTCCAGCAGCACACTACTTCCACTCAACTSGATCCTCCTGTCGCTGTTTTTCTTTTATCTCTGAATTTGGCCCATTGTGTCAGTAAAAACGAACCCTGGAAAGGGTTAAGGTTTCACGCTTCTAAAACAAAATGGGCCTGCATTGCTGTGGTTGCAGGGGGCTCGTCTCAGAACAGCGCTCTGTCTGTTCCCCTCGCTTCAATGACCCAGCAGGATTCCCCAAACAGGAACGTGCCCTGGGCTCACAAGGGGCAATGTGACTTCAAGGTACCTTTTACACATGGCAGGACTGAACGCAGTGTGTGTTCGTGTGCCTGTGAATGTGGGGACTCGGTATCTCACTGCGGGGCTGGGAAGGAGTCTGAATTTGAATTCACTTCTGCATTTTGTGAAGAATAGCCTCTTTCAAAAAAGGCAAGGGAAGTAAAGTGCTGAAGTGTGGTCAGCGCTCTACGAATAAAAGCTGGATCGTATGTGTGTTACCATCTAAGCAGTTTTCTTTGTAGGTTGTGCCATTTCCAGTAAATGGGGTGGAGGAGGTGAGCAGAGCTGCAGCTCGCAGGGGCAAGCACAACTTCTTGCAGTTCAGAGTAGGATGGATCCTTTTCCCCTTCAGGTGTGAACCTCAAAGGGAACGCTGAAGGGGCTGGGGACCGTGCTGCCAGGTGAGGCTTCCTGCCTTGCTTTGGTTTGCTAAGCCCCRTGAGACACATCCAGCACTCGTGTGACTCCGCTCCACCCTTTCCCATTCCGATCTGATTTCCTCCATCTGCCATGCGGACAGGGAGCGAGAACGTGCTGATATTGCTGCCTTTCGCCCAGCATTCTTTCTTCGCGCCTGGTACGTGGGTGTGAGAAAAACACAAATATCTGTCAGCTCCCTACCTAGGCTAAGGCAAGCCCCTTGAGTTTTTCCTGCACTTGCAAACAGCCTCGCTCGGAAACGGTGAGGCTAAACATCAGAAGGGTGAAGGCTGGAGATGCAAAGAAATGATCATGAGTGACGTAATCGATGGAGCCATAAGCCAGGGAGCCTGGGAGGAAATTTAGGAAAAAAAAAAAAAAAAGAAAAAAAGAAAGAAAAAGCTTTTTAGCTTGACTCTCTGGAGAAATTCTTGTTCGGGGAAATTGCAGAATAAACAGTGTTTACTGAAATAAAGACAAAACCAAGTGATGTTAGTGGYTTTTCAAACAATTGGGCTCAACATGCTGTAGGAAAGGTCTGGGTAGGAGCCAGGCTGCCAGGCGTGAAAAGACAGTGGTCTGGGCAGGAGGTGTGAAGGGCACCAGATGAGCAACGAGGGTGCCAAAGGGGCTGCAGCTAACAGCGGGGCTCGTGGGCACTCAAACCCAAGTGAAAGCACCGACGAAGACCCATCCTCTCTGTCCCTCTCCGCAGTCACAGCCCAGAAACGCCCTCGCACGAACCCCRGACTGCAGGAGCTAGTCGAGAGGATGGCTACGGCTTTCGCCATCCTCAAGCAATCATCAAAGGCCCATTTCTTGCGCGGGGCCAGGGGAGAAAAAAAGCCGCGCAGGTCACRTAAGGAATCATCGCGAACAGGGAAATAAAAGGCATGCCAAAGCGGCGTTCCCGTAGCGGGTCCGACGGAAAGCCGTACAGGGCTTGGGCGAGTTTCCTGCTAACCGGGGACGGAGGGGTGCGCGACGGGGAAAGAGAGGAGCCGCAGGGAGACCGTAACGCGTGGCGAAGAAAGGGGGCAATCTTGCTTTGTTTTTCTTCTGTTTTTTCCCCCCAAAGGAGTAGGCTTGTTCCAGGAACTGGGAGAGGAGCAGCTTTCAAAGAAACAACCTCGGATCAACCCTGTTGACGCTCGGGCCAGGCCTGTGCGGGGAAGCGTGGGCCTTCGCTAGGGGGAAATTAAAAAAATATATATATAAAAATAAAATAAAATAAAAGCTAAGAACCCGCAAACGGCGCGATTCCGCGCCGGACCCGCCCGGAGCAGGCGGCCCGCGGAGGGCCGAGGCG